>NC_053027.1:127196494-127396956 GCF_003073215.2 Triticum urartu
GAGTTTGGCTTTGGGTTTAGGTCATATGTGGATATGGGAAAGTAGTTGAGGGTTTTGGAGCATATCACTAAGCACATGAAGCAAGAGGCTCATTAAGCAACACCTCATCCCTCCTTGATAGTATTGGCTTTTCCTAAAGACTCAATGTGATTTTGGATCACTAAAATATGAAAAGAAGAGTCTTGAGCTTTTGAGCTTGAGCCAATCGTTTGTCCTTAGCATTTTGAGGGTTCCACTTTCACATCCATGCCATGCCAATCATTGAGCTTTCCTGAAATAGTCATCTTGGAATAGCATTAGCTCAATGAGCTATATGTTGTTATGAATTACCAAAACCACCTAGGGATAGTTGCACTTTCACGGACCCTCGTCAGCAAGGCGTTCCGCAGTGGGTTTTATTGGCCCACCGCACTCAATGACGCCGTCGAACTAGTGAAAGCTTGTGAGGCCTGCCAGTTCCACGCCAAGCAGATCCATCAGCCGACAGGAGGCCTGCAGACTATACCCCTTTCGTGGCCATTCGCAGTCTGGGGGCTGGACATCCTGGGCCCGTTTCCTCGGGCGCCAGGGGGCTACCGCTACCTCTACGTCGCCGTGGACAAGTTCACCAAGTGGGCTGAAGTGGAGGTCGTCCGCACCATCCCCGCCGGTTCCACGGTCAAGTTCATCAGGGGCATCGTGAGCCGGTTCGGGGTGCCAAACCGCATCATCACGGACAACGGTTCACAGTTCACCAGTAACCTTTTCAAAACATACTGTGCTAACCTTGGAACGCAGATATGCTACACTTCGGTGGCGGACCCCCGAAGCAACGGCCAGGCCGAGCGAGCCAACGCAGAGGTCCTGAGGGGCCTCAAGACCAGGACGTTCAAGAAGAAGCTGGAGGCCTGTGGCAGAGGTTGGTACGACGAGCTTCAGTCCGTGTTGTGGTCCATCCGCACAACTGCGACCAAGCTGACTGGAGAGACCTTGTTCTTCCTGGTCTACGGAGCCGAAGCGTTCCTCCCTCACGAGGTCAGATGTCGCTCCACGCGGGTCCTGGCGTTCGACGAGGCGCAGCAGGATGCCATGAGGGGGATGGACCTCATGCTGGGGGAGGAACGTCGCCGAGAAGCCGCGCTGCGAGCGGCGAGGTACCAACAAGCACTGCGACGATATCACTGCCGCAACATCCGCCCCAGAACTCTCGAGGTAGGGGACCTCGTGCTCAGGCGGGTTCTCTCCAGGGAGGGATTGCACAAGCTCTCTCCCATGTGGGAGGGCCCGTTCAAGGTTGTTCATGTTTCCAGGCCCGGCTCCGCGCGCTTGGAGACTCAGGAGGGGGTGCCGGTCCAGAACGCATGGAACATCCAGCACCTCCGGAGGTTCTACCCCTAAAAAGGCCCAGAGCCTGTGAAGAAGGCGAATGCCTGTGAAGCCGCCGCGTTTTGGAAAAGGCCCAGAGCCTGTGAAGAAGGCGAATGCCTGTGAAGCCGCCGTGTTTTGGAAAAGGCCCAGAGCCTGTGAAGAAGGCGAATGCCTGTGAAGCTGTCGCGTTTTGGAAAAGGCCCAGAGCCTGTGAAGAAGGCGAATGCCTGTGAAGCTGTTGCGTTTTGGAAAAGGCCCAAAGCCTGTGAAGAAGGCGAATGCCTGTGAAGCCGTCGCGTTTTGGAAAAGGCCCGGAGCCTGTGAAGAAGGCCAACTCCTGTGAAGCTCGCCGCCCGTGACACTCTCACGTAATAATGAGTTGGGGCTGTACATGCTCCGGAGTCTCAGGAGCGCCGGCCTCAGGCCCTGGGGCTCCCTCCCATGCCCAGTGGCAGCACTTAGCTCCGCGCTGGTGAGAAGACGTCGAAGACTAGATTAGGTGCCGGACGCGGCTTTTTCATTTGCTTTCCGCAGTTGGCTTGTTCATTCTCATTCGAAGTTTTATTGAAGATGTTGCCGTCTTTGGCTTGTGGTTCTTCGACTTTTCACTCTCCTGCCTCGATTTCTCTTATGCAAGGCCTCGCGAGGGGGGTAGCCGAGCGCCCTCACGAGTGTTCCTGTCCTAGTCGTTCAAAGGTTTCGCGACCTGGGTCCATTACAGGAGCACCCCTCCAGTCCGTGCCCCACGGGCACCGCGACACGAACAGAGGGCCTCGGTCGGTCGCCCCCCGCGGCTGGGGCCGGGAACTACCCACGCACGGGCACATAGCCGGAAGGCACGATAACGGAAGCAAAACGATGATTAATAGCAATAACCCAAACACGCCCCCGCGGGGCTCCACACTACTGTCTTTTTACGCAGGAAAAAGGGAAAGGAAGAACGAATCAGGCGCAGCTCGCCTCACACCGGCCTGCAGGGAAGACTCTGCCCCCGGGGCTCAGGCCGACTCCCTCTCGTGCTTCACCGAGGCGTGACGGCGGCAGACACGCTACCACCTCCCAAGCAGATACGATGGCGTGGAGGCTGACCGCGGCCACCGCTAGAAGAGTCGCCGCCTGAAGAAGAACCGGAGAAGCTTGGGGAACCCTGAGCGCCGCTAGTCGCGCGAGCGCTGTCCTCTCCATCATCGCCGGAGCTGGGTTCCCGGCCGCGGTCGTCGCCCTCAGGGCAGCACCCTGCACGGCGACCATCTTCCCCAAACACCCTCACGTAGAGGGTGGCATCGCCGTCGAACTTGAAGTGTAGGGTGCACCGACGGCTCAGGCCACGCGCGCGGGCAAGTGTTTGCCAACCGCAGGCCAAGTCCAGGCTACCGGTTGCGGACACCTCCAACGAAGCCCATGAGGCCCGGCTGCAGCAGCCGTCAGCCTGGAGCCAGAGGCCGCCCGGGGCACCGGCCGGGAGCTCACCGAGGAGGAAGCGAGGAAGTAGAAGCCGGGTGCTAGTCGGCTCCACCGACCACACAACGAACTCCGGCAGCACCTCTGCAGCGCGAAAGCACGGCCTAGGGGGACGCACAACCGAAGCGCGCCCCCCGGCCGCAGCAGACCGCCCATCACCATGCTGGAAATCGTCTTCGCGGCCGCGGGGAGCTGCCGTGGTGGCCACAGGATGTTTGCGAGGGCGCCCTCGGCCGCGCTTGTGCGGGGGAGAGGCAGGCTCTACCCGGCGAGCCTGCACCTTCTCTGCGGCCGAGAACCTCCTCGATGGGGCCATGAAGAAGAAGGAGAAGCAAAGGGGGACGAACTGGAAGGGCGTGCGCCGATCCGTACTTATAGCCGGCGAGGGCCAACCGTCGGCCCCCACTATCGCAGGTAATCATGACCCGCTTTGCATGCAGGGACTTGTCCAATCCGTGCAGTTGCCGAGGCGCCATGGGGAAGTGGAGACACCCACGTCCAATCAACCGCCACGCGGCGCCCAAGGCCGCAGGCTGTTAGGGCCCGCGGCGCTTCGCGCTTACCCTTTCGCCTCCCTGCACGGCCAAGTCCGGGCGCGCCTTGGGCCCGGGGGCTACTGTCGGCGTTCTGGGAAAGGGGGGCCCAGCACGGCCCATCTTCATCAACACAGACTTAAGACCCTCAAGAGGGGCCAAGCCTCGCGGGGCGGACGACGCGAAGCTTCCTCGGGCACGGCCTCACCAGGCTGGCTCGCGAGGAGGCGGAGAGATCAAGGCGGGGTACCTCACGAGGAGCCCGTGACGCAAGCCATGACGACCAAGGGCGCCAGGTGGGTGCCAGCCCGCGCAGTGCCCTCCTTTCCCCTTTGGTGCAAAGGGGGCAAGCGCAGCCGCGGAGTACCGAGGCATCAGGAAAAGGTTGCCATTTCGGTGCAACGCGAACAAGACCAGGAGGACTGCAGGACGGAGGTCATCGTGGAGCCCAAGACGGCGTCACCACTAGAGCTTTGCGCAGGCGAGGACCAACTTTAGTCAGGATAAGTGTACTAGATGTTCCCCTTCAAAATGGCCAATTGTTGGCGCCCTTCCGCTCAATATTTGGGAAGAGCCTAGGCCTTTGCATATAAATAGGACCGGCCACCATAGGGTAGGGGGGGGATCGGATCGAAATCAGAGAGAGAGAAGGGTGACTGAACTCCCTCCTGGCAGGTTCGTCCCCCCCAGTAAAGAACAGACCTCGCGAGGCTGTTCTTCCTTGTATTTGTTCATCATCATCAGCCCAAGAGGCAATCCAACCACACCACACACTGGAGTAGGTATTACACCACAACGGTGGCCCGAACAGTATAACCCTGGCGTCTCTCGTGTCGTTTCTTTCCATAGCTCAGATCTCATTCGAGGCGGAGGGGTGCAGGTAGGTTAGAAGGCGAAATCTCTGCGCACACCCCAGTGTTCGAAACCTCAAGGGTCTGCTGGAACCCGAAATCCGACATATGGAGCTGAAGCTGTACTTCCGAGTGACTTGCTTCATAATGCGCCCCGAGTCGAGCTTTTCTAAGAAGATGAAGCAGAACAGGCTCGGCAAGACGCAGTAGATCTCTGGGAAGAAGAAAGAGAGATGGCCCTGATCCGATCGACCATTGATCAGCAAGACCTATGTCGATTCAACGCCAGAAATGTGAAGGGTCGAGCATTTCAAGAGGGAGACTTGGTTCTCCGAGTGGATCAGCAGAAACCACACAAGCTCGCTCCTTCTTGGGAAGGCCCCTTCATCGTCACCAGAGTTCTCCACAACGGAGCGTACCACTTATACAATGTCGAGCACAAGAAAGACGAGCCACACGCTTGGAATGCGGAGCTGCTCCGCCCCTTTTACACTTAAGCATTTAGACTGTTGATATGTAATAAGAGATACCTTCTAGTTCGATTATCAAAGACACAGTTTTTACAGTCTCATAAATGATTGTTGTTTCCTTTTGTGCTCTAAATCCCCCAGTGGGTGGCTTAGCTGCGAATCTGTTTCGCCTAAGTTTGAAAAAAATCCTACCGAGTGGTGAGCAACGCTCCCACTCGGGGGCTTAGCTGTGAATCCGGTTCGCCTAAGTTTGACAAAATCCTACCGAGAGGTGAGCAAGCCTCTCACTCGGGGTTAGCTGCAGTCCAGTACTCGCCAAAGTTTAAAAAATCCTACCAAGTGGTGAGCAACCCTCTCACTCATAGGCTTAGCTGTAGTCCAGTACTCGCCTAAGTTTAAAAAATCCTACCGAGTGGTGAGCAACCCTCTCACTCGGAGGCTTAGCTACAGTCCAGTACTCGCCCTCACTCGGAGGCTTAGCTACAGTCCAGTACTCGCCTAGGTTTAAAAAATCCTACCGAGTGGTGACAACCCTCTCACTCGGAGGCTTAGCTGCAGTCAAGTACTCGCCTAAGTTTAGAAAATCCTACCGAGTGGTGAGCAAGCCTCTCACTCGGGGGCTTAGCTGTAGTCCAGTAATCGCCTAAGTTTAAAAAATCCTACCGAGTGGTGAGCAACCCTCTCACTCGGAGGCTTAGCTGCAGTCAAGTACTTGCCTAAGTTTAAAAAATCCTACCGAGTGGTGAGAAACCCTCTCACTCGGAGGCTTAGCTGCAGTCAAGTACGCGCCTAAGTTTAAAAAATCCTACCGAGTGGTGAGCAAGCCTCTTAATCGGAGGCTTAGCTGCAGTCAAGTACTCGCCTAAGTTTAGAAAATCCTACCGAGTGGTGAGAAACCCTCACACTAGGGGGCTTATCTGCAGTCCAGTACTCGCCTAAGTGTGAAAAATCCTACCGAGTGGTGAGCAACCCTCTCACTCGGAGGCTTAGCTGCAGTCCGGTACTCGCCTAAGTTTAAAAAATCCTACCGAATGGTGAGCAACCCTCTCACTCGGAGGCCTAGCTGCAGTCAGGTACTCGCCTAAGTTTAGAAAATCCTACCGAGTGGTTTATAACCCTCACACTCGGGGGATTAGCTGCAGTCCAGTACTCGCCTAAGTGTAAAAAATCCTATCGAGTGGTGAGCAACCCTCTCACTTGGAGGCTTAGCTGCAGTCAAGTACTCGCCTAAGTTTAGAAAATCCTACCAAGTGGTGAGCAACCCTCACACTCGGGGGCTTAGCTGCAGTCCAGTACTTGCCTAAGTATGAAAAATCCTACCGAGTGGTGAGAAACCCTCTCACTCGGAGGCTTAGTTGCAGTCCAGTACTCGCCTTAGTTTAAAAAATCCTACCGAGTGGTGAGCAACCCTCTCACTCGGAGGCTTAGCTACAGTCCAGTACTCGCCTAAGTTTAAAAAATCCTACCGAGTGATGAGCAACCCTCACACTCGGGGGCTTAGCTGCAGTCCAGTACTCGCCTAAGTTTGAAACACATCCCTATCCGCAAGGACGACGAGGTGCAGGTCGACTGCAACCTTCTCTTCGGAGCTGCGCCACAAATACAATGTGCACTCCATCCTCATCCGCAAGGACGGCGAGGTGTAGGTCGACTGCAACCTTCTCTTCGGAGCTGCGCTACAAATACAATGTGCGCTCCATCCTCATCCGCAAGGACGACGAGGTGTAGGTCGACTGCAACCTTCTCTTTGGAGCCGCGCCGCAAATACAAGGTGCGCTCCATCCTCATCCACAAGGACGATGAGGTGCAGGTCGACTAGGACCTCCTCCTCAAAACTGCATCTCAAGTACAAAGACTATTCCGAGTGAAGAACAAGTTCCACTCGAAGGCAAACACAAGCACATTCAGAAGATAAACCAAGCTCAGATAAATCCTAAAGTTCCAGAACATAGATAAAAGTACTCGAGCATCAGGCCCGAAGGAGTTTAATGGTTACAAAAACAGTCGGCATTCCAAGGCAAATTTAAGGTGAAGTTTAAAGATTGCTCACTCCGCACGAGGAGGGCTTGCAGGCTCGACGAACTCGTCCAGGTCGATTCCGTCAGCAATCCGAGTGGCAGCAACAATGAATGTTTCCATGAAGGATTGGAAGTCATGCTTTTTTGTGTTGGCAACTTTGATCTCCGCCAGCTTCTCTTCTTGGGCTTCTTTGTAGTGGACCCGAACCAGCGCCAGAGCTACGTCAGCACTGTATCTGGCAGAGGACTTCTTCCATTCTTGCACTCGACTAGGAACCTCATTGAGTCGAGTCATCAGAGGCTCGAGGTCATTTTGAAGTGTTTCCCTTGACCAAAGCGTCGTATCGATGCGCGACACCGCCACCTTCAGGTGAGCGAGATAGCTTGTAACGCTGGCAACTTGGGATTCCAATCGGAGCACGTTCATGGCAGCCTCATCACCGGTAGGAGAAAGGATGGGGTCCAAGCCCGTCTCGATCCGTCCAGTCTCTTCTTCAAAGTTTTGGCAAAATTCTGTAGATTCAAAGAATTAATGAGTTGACCGGTTCACGGTGACTTACAAACAGTAAATCAGTCGGATAAAGAAAAGTACCTTCGAGCATAAGGAAGAGCTTCTTGGCGAGTGCTTTCAGATAAGCTTCCAGGTCGTTTCTCCTACGAGACATGCTTTCCAGCTGCTCATTCAGAGTCCCCTTATATTTCTTCAGACGAGTTGCCTCTCGGTTGGACTCGGTAAGAGACATCTTCAGCTTGGTGATTTCCTCCTCTAGTGCACTGACTGAAACCAGTTTCTTGTCAGCTAGTGCAGTCTTCTCCTGAGCCTCCTTTTGCGCAGCTGCAAGATCGAGGTCCTTCTTCGCCAGAGCCTACCTCATTTTCTCTCCAAGGTATACACTCGGGTCAGACAGAAGAATGAAGAGATAACTTGAGGGATGATTAAGATAAACAGTCAACAGGTTGTTACCTTCCATACCAGCTACTTCGTCTTTAGCCTTCTTTAAGTTTTGATTGGCCAGCTCCAAGTCAAGGTTGAGTTGTCTCTACTTTCCTTCAAATTCAGCGAACTTGGAGATAAGCTCACAGGATTTCTGCAATCAGTAAAAGATATGTCAATGGACAAGACCAAAGATCATTCGCCTCCGAGTGAATAAGACTCTAAGACAACTACAGAATTGAACATTCTACAGTAGTCTCGGGGACTACACCCAGTGGGTGCACTTATCGTGCCCCCACTGATTCAGATTCCACTCGACATGGTCTGCCCAGACCGAGTGGAAAGAAAGAAAAAAAAGAAAAAAAAAGAGATATTCTTAGACCCCAACTAACTGCCCGCAGTCGACCGCGGTCTCGGGGACTACACCCAGTGGGTGCACTTATCGTGCCCCCACTGATTCAGATTCCACTCGACATGGTCTGCCCAGACCGAGTGGAAGAGTGGAACAATAGAGACATTCTTTAAAATACCCCCGCTGAATCACACATTCGACGGTGGCCTCGGGGACTACACCCAGTTGGTGCACTACGCGTGCCCCCACTAACCGAGAACTACAATCGACACAACCTAGTCGACTCAATTGAGAAAGTTACTCAACAGAAATTCAAACACCCAGTGGGTGTGCGGATGTGAAGTGCAGAATAACAAGAAGATGCACAAAGGAAAGTTTTCGGGTAGCATATCCTAACAGAACAAGCAACACGTTAAGGGTTCAGTCAGAAGCCAGCTTACCTGGGAATTGGCTCGAAGGGCCGCGCTGGCGTCATAAGCAACCAGACTATTTTCATGCACCACCTTCACCCGCTCCCTCATTATGCTGGCTTGGCGAATGGCTTCTGCAACGGCGCCTGCCTGGTCTTTTGGGATGCGATGGCGGGTGAAGAAGGGAGTTGGCAGCTCAGTCGCGGCAGCTTGACGTTCCGAGGCATGAAGCTGGATGGTCGAAGCCAACACTGGTGCAGTCGGCGATGTGGGGCGTTCACTTGATACTGGATTTGCGAAAGTAACAGAAGCTTGAGCCACATCTTCAGGCTATTGAATCGCTGGCTCTGCCGCCAGCACCGATTGGGATGTCTTGCCAGCTGATGTCTTCTTGTTCCTCCTGGGCCTCAGCGGCATATCCTCGTCGTCATCTGGAAGTTCAATGACGTTGGGAGGAGCTGCAAAAAGATCAATCATAGAGATTCAGTCGACCCCATATTAATCGCCAGAATTCAATTGACTGATGAAACAACCGAGTGACTGAAGATAGAATTACGAGAGTTATACCCGGGTTGGAGGTGACTGCATTTTCCATTTCTTCATCTTCATACTTGCGGGTGGAAGTCCCGGAGGTAGCAGCACTACAAATTTCAAGATTCAGTCGGTCATGTCTATCACGATGGGTCGACCAAGACTCCATTCGTACTAAACCAAGAAATCAGATCCAACTATTACCCGGAAATAGTAGGAACGGTCAATTTGATCTTGGGCAAGGCCTTCGGCGGTTTTGACGGTGTAGCTTTTGGTTGCTTCGGCGCCTCCTCAGTCGGCACTGGAGAAGACGTCCGAGGGCGCTTTGACGACTGTCCAGTCGGCGCGGTCACTTTGTCGGGGATGCTTGCCGGGTCGTGAGTGTGCTTGGATCGCCTTTCCCTACGGGGAGGTGAGTCGACCTCTTCTTCGTCACTCGGGTCGTCACTCTCCTGGTCCTCCTCTTCATCGGAGTGCCACTCGCCGCTCTCACCTCCGCTCGCCTCCCCCCTCTGGATCCTATTCCCGCTCCCTGTTGGGCATCGAGTACATCTCAATAAGGGCCTGAAAGATAACAAGCGAAGCAAAAATCAGTCAGTTGACAACAAGCAGTCACATGATAAATCAAGAGAACACTCGGCAATTCAGAGTCGGACCTTGTCTGGTTGGTGCGAGTTGTCGAGTGGAGGGACTCTCCTGGACCCCCTGGGGTTATCTTTGTTGCTAGTGATACCCCTCAACCACTTCTCCACCGTATCCTCGTCGATCTCTTTTGGGTGGATCCGAGTGGAATCCTCAATGCCCGAATACATCCACATCGGATGGTCATGAGCTTGAAGCGACTGAATGCGTCGTTTTAGGAAGACCTCCAATAGATCCATGCCAGTCACGCCATCACAGACGAGTTGGACCACCCGCTCGACCAACACCTTCACCTGCACTCTCTCCTCCGGGGTCACTTTCAAGGCAGAGGGTTTCTCGACTTGAGCCATGGAAAAGGGGGGAAGTCCAGTCGACTAGCCTGGAGTTGGCTGGTCTTTGCAATAGAACCAAGTCGACTGCCACCCTCGGACTGACTCAGGGAGGATCATGGCTGGGAAAGTGCTTTTTCCTCTCATTTGAATCCCAAGACCTCCACACATCTGGATCACGTGCGTCTCTCATCACTCGGGTTGGCCTTCTTGACCGACTGAGAACGACATGTGAAAATGTGCTTGAAGAGGCCCCAGTGTGGTCTACAACCCAAGAAATTCTCGCACATGGACACGAAGGCAGCGAGGTACATGATGGTGTTGGGGGGAAAGTGGTGGAGTTGTGCTCCAAAGAAATTCAAGAAGCCTCGGAAAAAAGGATGGGGGGGGGGGAAGAAAACCCGCGGTCAACATGGGTGGCGAGGAGAACGCACTCACCCTCCTACGGATGCGGTTCAGTCTCACCTTCCGGGAGCCACGCCGATTCGTGGGGAATCAGTCCCCCCTCAACCAGATCGTGAATGTCGTCCTGACGAATCATCGACCGAATCCAATCGCCTTGGATCCAGCCGCGCGGCAGGTCGGACCTCGACGAAGATCCGCCCTGGCTGGACTTCTTCCCCTTCGCCTTCGCCGTCGCCTTCTTCGCATGCTCCAAGGCCACCGTATTCTCCTTTCCCATTGTAGCGGGCGGAGCTCGAGAAGAGCGGCGGCGCCGGGAGCAGAGGTGGATGTGGCAGAGAGAACTACGGAGAAAGAGGAAGAATGGGAATGCACTGTGCAAAAAACCCCAATCCGACACCTTATATGAGGCCGCTTCTGAGTGGCTGACCCGTGGGTCCAGGCAATCCTATCAAATCCCGCAACAGTCGCGTGTGCGATACGTGGCGAAAAACCTGGCGCAGTGATCGAGGCGGCCCTGCCTAATCCAACCTGATTACTATGGTCTCCTCTGCCCCGCGCACTTCCCAAAAATTCGAATCCCACAATATCTGCGAGCAGCAGAGCAACCTGTCAGACGGAAGATTTTTCCCATTTCAACACTCGAAGCTTAGCAGTGAAAGTTCACTCGACAAAACCAAAAATGGATCAAGGCGACTAAAAAAGAAGTTGAAGTCATCATGATTGCTCATTTGGTCTCAATAAGACGCTCCCGAAGCGCGAAAATTGAGTCGGAGGTATTCTCAACTCCTTCTCCACTCAAACCCTGAACCATTCGGGGGCTAAAGATGAAGCTATATACCTAGGGTAGGGTCATAGGCCTGACCTAGACACCCTCCCCTAGGACATCACCCTAAAGCCAGAAGAATTCGAGGGACAGCATAATCCACTCAACCTCAAAGCATTCCACTCGGAAGACTTGAAGTCACTCGACCGCGAAAACTATCACCCGACAGACAGAAGGTCTAAAGTCACTTTGCGCAGTAACGGTCGGACATTTACTTCATAGACTTAATAGACATTTATGTCACTTCATTACTAGCGTTACCAGTAACGCCCCCTCTTGATGTACCTTAAAACCCTTGTAACGTGGGTTGGCTGGGGTCTAGGCGCACTCTACATAAGCCACCCCCTCCACTGGCATAAGGGTTCGCACCCCCTGTAAACACACACACATACATAATCCAGTCGACCGCCTCCGGGCACCGAGACGTAGGGCTGTTACTTCCTCCGCGAAGGGCCTAAACTCGTAAAACTCGTGTGTACAACTTCGCCATAGCTTGGATCTTGCCTCTTCATACCTACCCCCCATTTTTCTGTCAGTCTTAGATCCACGACACCAACCAAGCCACTTGCCTGGTCTGGGGCACACACCGGTCCAGCGCTAGAGGCCACCGCCGCCAACTGCCACCACTCCATCTTCAGAGTTGTACTGATGCATCAACCTTGCTCGGTCTAGCTGTCGTCGACGCCACCACGGTGCCCAACGGCACCACCTCCGTGCGCGCGAACAGCTGAGCACATCGCGGTCGCCACCGATAGACCTCAACACCATGTCGCCAAGTACCACCAGTCGACACAGCTTGAAGTCTTTGGAAGATCTGTCGTGTGTAGCATCTGCCGACCAGGCATGACAAAGCGTAGCACCTGTCGGTCAGGCTTGACATCTCCACCGAAGCTTCGTGCAAGACAAAGCCGCTCCACCTCTTGCTTCTGACTTCGAGCACTGCTTGACAAATGATGCTCCCAAAATATAAATGACAATGCAGTGTCGCCATCGTCTGATCTGGAACACCAGATCCTAGGGTTTCCCCCGGAGCAGCACGAGTGGGTCAACAATAGTTACACGACGATGCTTTCATCAAGGTAACATCGTAGAATGCCGCCCTTGCCTGCCGTCGGCTCGGTTTTCACCGGCAACCATGTCTCCCAACTCGCAGCTGTGACTAGATGATGGATCTCGAGGTCCGACCACCCAGTCTCTGGACGGCCACCTCCGACGAAGAATATGACCACCACCACTGGCTACACCGGCCAGAGTAGATCTGCCAGAAGTGCCGCCGAGCAGTCCACCAGGCCCTCGATGCTGTCGCCGATCTAAAGCCAGATGATGTGCTGCCGCAGACCACATCGCGCCGCCGAATGATCCCGGCCAGCCCAAAGCAATCAAGACAAACAACAACATGGCATTTATAGGTTAAACAATGATGAGCATGATATCACTAGAACAACATCAAATGAGCATGGCATGAACATGTTGAACATAACACATCTAGCATCACATGGAATGATCATGGGAATGTTACTCATGATATGCACAAGATGATATTAGCATGCAGCATACTTAACATGATCCACTTAGTCTGTTCGGGGTTACCTCGTAACCACCACAAATACCACTTACCGTAACGGACATCACACGATCAGCTTAGGATCAAATAAAGCTTGGTATTAAAAATATCGTAGTAATCATTACATGAACACAAGGAGATTGATCCTTACCCGTGATTATCGCACAACACCACAAATATCAACCACTTCGGTATCCATGATACCATCGTGATCCTCTCACGATCACATAAAGATCAACCAACTTTCCTCATCGAACCAGGGTTATAATTAAGCAGGTTATTATTTCTGTTGACCCATACTGTGACCTACTATGAACTAGGCCCTTATCCGTGGGCATGGCTATCGATAGATTAAACACACTCTGCAGAGGTTAGCATACTGTACCCACACCACGGAACCCATGGCCTCGTATTCCCATTCGAGTGGACCAACGGCGTTCCGACAAAACTGATCTATTGCCATGACACTCTCCCGGCCACTCCAACCAACTCCCCTTTTGGATAAGTCATGGGTGGCCTCGATCTCACCTCGTGACACCCAACGGCCACCATCGTGGCAAAACAAAATGGTCCCAAATAGGGACATGTGCACATAACCAAACTCGGGCTCACAAGGCTTATACCGGCCTACCTGATCAGGGTAGCTCATGCATATAACCTTCCCTAGTTGGAGGCACTAGCGAGAGGTATGACAATAGACCCAGTTAGGAACCCCCCCATAAAGGCAAGTCTGGCTGCACTGGTCAGCTCGATTCGATGGCACTACGACTCAGCCAAAAGGTGTTCAAGTTTAATTAATGTTCGGTTAAACTTGAATGCAAAAGGTGCTGAGTCATAATAATATGATGAAATAAAAATGCGTATGAGCATGATATTAACATAAGCATGGATGAGCAACATAACTATATGAATCATTAGCATCAACAATAATGCAACACGTAGACTACTAGATGCAGATGAACATGGCATAGCGATGATCATGCATATCACAAATACTCTTCATAACCGACGCTAATCATGCATCAGATGAGCATCACTATCACTAGCATGACATGAATACCAACATGAAGTACGAGAACAATCTACTAGCAAGTAATTATACAACTAACAGAGTGCAACATAGCATAACATGATAATAAGCAGGGATCCACAATCATAACCAAAACAACAACATCAGAGGTAAATGAGCAAAAAATTATTAAATATGTAAGTAGAAACCATGGCTACTGCAATCCATCATGCAAGTGGCTATCGTAGCTTGCCTAGGAACAAAGAGGTCACCAGGAAGAAGTGCGGAAGGATCACAAAAAGACGCCGGAAACAGTTCTCTCCTAGAGGGGGTTGTTTACGGGCATAGGGAAAATGGTCATTTTCATAGTGTGAAAACATTATGAGAATGATACCAACAGGACGGGCTTGACGAGATGAAGAAGTGGGCTTTGGAATCACCTCATTCGGAGTTGTGGTTGAAAAGATATAGCACACGAAGTTCAGGGACAAATCTGTAAAAATAAACTCTACAAACAGGTCACTGGATGGAAAGATAGGAAACGTATTTATAGGAATATGCCTTCAGAACAGTGGAAACACATTTCAGCCCATAGCATAACTAAAGTACGCTTTCATTAAAGAAAAACATACTTACCGCAAAATGTGTTTCCACTTAAGTGGCTGGGCCCGGGCTTAAGTCACTAACGAGCGGGTCCCGTGCTGACTCCTCCAACTCCTTCTCCTCCCTCGCGACGAGCAGAGGCAGAGGCGAGGTCACATGGCGCCGACGCACGCACTGCCTACTCCGGCCACCTCCGGCGGAGGTCCGGCCACCTGAGAGATCGAGATCGACCGCCGCATCCACTAGTGGAGGACACGGCCATCGGAGAGTGACGACTCGAGTGGGGCGTCGGCTGTGGCAGACAGCGGGCACAGGCAACTCCGGGCACGGCCCCACAGTTCATTGGAGGAGAAGAAGAGGTTCTGGGGTGGTTCTAGTGTGGTCGTGGAGGTCTAAGGTGGAGAAGAGAAGGAGGGAGGGGCTCGCCATTGCCCGAAGTTAGGAGGTCAGGGGCGGCGGCCATGGCGGCCAACCGAGGCGAAGAGGGGCTCCAGGAGAGAATGGATGGGTTGAGGAGGGGTGAGGGCGAGCGGGGAGGCCGCTGTCGAGGTCGAGAGGGCTCGAGGCTGCTTAAATAGCCGAGGCGAGGGGTGTCGCGCTGGCGGCCGCTACAGACGCGTGGCCAGAGCTGCGGACACCTGGGAACGCAAGCAAGCTCTGCGGTAGGCGATAGGAGAGGAACATGGGAGGCTCACAGGGCCGAGGAGGCCAATGAGAACGGGGAGGAAGAAGCTGAGGCATGAACAGAGCCGAAAGGCCACTGTTCTCCCATGGGCATGCGGCGGCAAGCCCCGAGGAGCGATCTACATGAGTGGGAGAGGGTGAAGGAAATATGCCCTAGAGTCAATAATAAAGTTGTTATTTTATATTTCCTTCTTCATGATAAATGTTTATTATTCATGCTAGAATTGTATTGATCGGAAACCCAAATACATGTGTGAATACATAGACAAACACTGTGTCCCTAGTGAGCCTCTACTTGACTAGCTCGTTGACCAAAGATGGTTAAGGTTTCCTAACCATGGACATAAGTTGTCATTTTACAATGGGATCACATCATTAGGAGAACGATGTGTTGGACAAGACCCATCCGTTAGCTTAGCATATTGATCGTTCAGTTTTATTGCTATTGCTTTCTTCATGTCAAATACATATTCCTTCGACTATGAGATTATGCAACTCCCGAATACCGAAGGAATACCTTATGTGCTATCAAACGTCACAACATAACTGGTTGATTATAAAGATGCTCTACAGGTATCTCCGAAGGTGTTTGTTGGGTTGGCATAGATCGAGATTAGGATTTGTCACTCCGAGTATCGGAGAGGCATCTCTGGGCCCTCTCGGTAATGCACATCATAAGAAGCCTTGCAAGCAAAGTGACTAATGAGTTAGTTACAGGATGATGTATTCGGAACAAGTAAAGAGACTTGTTGGTAACGAGATTGAACTAGATATGTAGATATCGACGATCGAATCTCGGGCAAGTAACATAATGTTGGGCAAAGGGAATAAGGTATGTTGTCATAACGGTTCGACCAATAAAGATCTTCAAAGAATATGTAGGAGCCAATATGAGGATCCAGGTTCCGTTATTGGTTATTGACCGGAGAGGTGTCTTGGTCATGTCTACATAGTTCTCGAACCCATAGGGTCCGCCCGCTTAACGTTCGATGACGATATTGTATTACATGAGTTAAGTGATTTGGTGATCGAATGTTGTTCGGAATCCCAGATGAGATCACGGACATGTCGAGGAGTCTCAAAATGGTCGAGAGGTAAAGATTGATATATAGGACGATAGTATTCGAACACCAGAAGTGTTTCAGAGTGTGTCAATTATTTATCGGAGTACCGGAGGGGTTACCGGAACCCCCCGGGGGAATATATGGGCCATATGGGCCATGAGAGGGGAGCACACCAGCCCACAAGTGGTGCCCCCCCATGGAAGGAGGCCGAGTGGGAGAAGGGGAAGAGGGGGTTCAACCCCCCCGTTCCTTCTCTCCTTCCCCTTCCCTTCCCCCCCTCCGACAATTATGGAAGGGAGGAAGGCCAAATTGGGGAAGACTCCAAGTAGGATTCGGCCTACTTGGAGCGCCCCTGGCTGCCTCTCCTCCCCTCCCACCTATATATATGTGGGGAGGGGGCGCCTAGAAGACACACCATCTATTGTTAGCCGTGTGCGGCGCCCCCTCCACAGTTTACACCCCCGGTCATATCTTCGTAGTGCTAAGGCGAAGCCCTGCGCGGATCACTTCACCATCACCGTCACCACACTGTCGTGCTGAAGGAACTCATCTACTACCTCAACACCTTGCTGGATCAAGAAGGTGAGGGATGTCACTGAGCTGAACGTGTGCAGAACTCGGAGGTGTTGTACGTTCAGTACTTGATCGGTCGGAGCTAGAAGAAGTCCGACTACATCAACCGCGTTGTCAAATGCTTCCGCGTACGGTCGATGAGGGTACGTAGACACACTCTTCCCCTCGTTGCTATGCACCTCCATGGATAGATCATTGTGTGTGCGCATAATTTTTTTTGTTTTCCATGCAATGATTCCCAACAAAGGGGTCCAGAGGGAAGGCGATGACGAGGGGAACCTCCTAGACATGAACGGGCGTGAAAGAACGGCGAGAGGGGGAGGGGCCCGAGCAAGAAACCAACCAGCTCGCGTCCACTGCATGCCACAACGGTGGTCACCGCGTGAACTGGCGCACGCGGTGCACCCTGGCCAAGCAGACTATGTCTAGTATATATACCATGCTACCCTTCGTGCAAATGAAGAAAGAAAAGAGTCCAGGAGTAAAGAAGAGATTTGTAGGTATATACAACTCAGATGAACGGCAAGGTGTTTGTGTTGTGGGGAGACAAATCCAGGAGGAGGCAGAGGTTGAGCTTTGGCATGGTTTGATAACATGCCAAGGTGACTGTGTTGGAAAAATTTCAGATTAATAGGAGGTGTTTAGGTAGTTCGCACTTGCTGTAGAAAATGCCCCACTGGCCAGAAATGAAAAATAAGAAGGGGCACTCACATAACAAATGATATTGAGCTGAATTTTTATGGTGACGAGTTATTTGAAAATATTAAGCTACTGTAAAAGTTTCATACCATTTGGATACACCAAAATGGTACTTCCTTCACAGTGCAGCTCTTTGGACAAAATCTAAGAAAAATCATAGAGGGAAAATGGATGGATGAGTTGGGCCCAAATTTTGTGGAGATATGTTTTATGCGTAGGAGCATGTCCTTGTAAATTTTCAGCAATATAAAATATAGTTGCTTCACAACCTGAAAATCTGACCAGAAACCTAGATTTGATGCTGAGCTCACATAGAGTGATGACATGAGCCCAAATCTTGACGAGGGTGATTATTCGATCATATGAAGGACCATGAAAAATTTCAACTCATTTGGATACCCCTAGCTGGTACTTCCTTCAACAAGGTTTCCATCTGATGGGAACTTTGGAAATTTTCTTAGGAAGATTCACTAGGCAACATAAGTTGAATTTTGTCATGGGGAAATGATATGGATAGGAAAATGTGTCCAAAAACTTTGTAGGCAAGCAAGCAAAGATAAATAGCACTTCCTTCTCAAAAAAGGCACTTAGGGCAGAATGAGAAAAGAAATATTTGTGAATTATCTTTGATGATGCCAGGAAGGGTTTTGACATGTCTGTGGAAGATATTACCCAAACAATTTATGAGAATTATTTGGGAATTATGGGAGTGACAGAAATATAGGTTGTTTCACAACCTAGGGCAAAAAGGATTATTCCTTTACTAGAAAAAGGAATATTCCCAATAAAAATAATATTGGGATTGGGCTAAGATGAAAATGACAAGGTCTTGAGATGGTTTTGAGGATGACAATCCACTTGGGAGCTTCAGAAGTGATGTTCTTCCCAGGTTTCAGGACCATAGAGCCATAGATAAACAATTCAAATTAAAAATCCCAAGAAAAACAAAAGAAAAAGAAAGGGCCAAAATCCATGGTGTCACAAACCTTCCCCGCTTAAAGAAATCTCATGCTCGAGATTTGGTTGCTCAGGGAACAAGTATGTATATTCTGACTTAAGGAAACCGTTTCCAAATCAGGTATCCTTTTTCCTATATATTATGTTCCCATGAAATTTCATCTAAGTGACAGCGTGACTCTGGGGTGGTTTGCTTCACTGTATCCATATGCTGACAGGTCTTACCTCACATGTTCGTGCTTACACTAGCTCCAATTTCATTCATATCTGCTGATTTAACTGGGGTGCGAAAAATGATCATGACCGCAACACGTGCCCTTCTCACAAGTCCGAGAGTGGTTTCCGATGGATGTGTCATTCTTGAATCCAGCACTAACAACACTCCATGGAGTTGTGAACATATCTTCCCAGTGGACACCCAATCTTTTACTCCTTGCATTGGGTTGCCCAAAAAGATGCATTTCCTCCGGGTTCAAAACAGTGTTGTGAATCATAACTGTTCTTCTAACTGATTCTGATTTCTCACAGGGATTCCTGAATCATCTTGGCTTGCTCCACTGTCGTGAGTATCCAATCCATACCAAAGATTTGACTGTCGTCTGTCTGACCAGTATAAAGGGGTACGGCCTTGTAACGATAGTACCCACATATTTGACTGATGGTGGAGGGCTTGGCCATATATACAATCTTAATTCTTCGTGTGACCATAGGTTCTGTTAGGTGCAATATTCCAACAGGCGTACTTTTATCCTCATCTCTTGACATGGTAACATCGTTTAAATTGTAGGTTCATCGTCTCTCAAGTTTTAACCATAGAGAAATGATCATCCGAACCCTAGCAAGAAATCGGCAAATAAATCAATAGCCACCAGAACGGTCTTTACAACTCAGATCTGGGACATTACTAAAATAACTCAACCACGGCTCAAGGTAGCCGAAAAAGCAGTTCAGAGCATAAGACCGTGTTGATAAGAAGAAAGTGGCAATTCCCTAAGATGTCCGAAAAGCAGCTCAGAGCATAGGGCTACTGTCACAAAAAGAAATTCAACATCTATTAGAGACGGCCGGAAAGCTGCGCAGAACTCATGACAGTTGTTGAATAGAGAAATATAAAATCGGCATCCACCCCGGACGGCCAAAAACAGCTCAGAATACAGGCGTGGTGCCGTCACCGAAGAAAAGTAGACAAGGGCTTATCAGGATCATATAACAGGTTCACAGGCACTGAGCTCATTGTTGTCATCAATCTTCATAGTCCTTTGTCACACTGAGGTGTATAACTGGCTTCCTTCTTTTAACAATACTCATGTGGTTGTCAGATTCTATTTACATCATCGTACGAGTGACTTGCAAGACCTTGGTTGTATGCTCACAATGAAAGCATGTGTAGCTGATCATTTGATTCCCGAGGAAGGCACTTGTGTCTAGAATGGCTCGTGTTCCTGGCCAATCTGTTGTGGATCTGGTTTTTAAGATGCACTACCATATGTTGTCAACTTGCAGTGTAATACCTCGTACCAGTGCCATACTGAGGAAGCTTGTGCTGAAAGCCATCGCGCTGAGGGAGAATGAATATCTTGTGCTCGAAGCTTTCGTCAAATAGCTTGCTAAAGAAGGTTCGGTACCATACTTCAGAAGCTTCCCCCCTTAGTGGCTTGCTGGGGAAGACTCGATATCTGATGCCGGAAACTTTTGCGGTGGCTTACTAAGGAAGGCGGAGTATCTTGTGATGGAAGTCATCCACATATCATACCGAGGAAGACTAGGGAGACTTGAATTGTAAGCTTCTACTGTAGCTTGCGAGGGAAGACTGTGTTGCTTACACCAGAAGCTTCTATTTGAAATATGTTGACTCATTGCCATATAGACACACACACACACACACACACCCTTTATATTTCTGCTGCCGATTACTTATAAAAAAGGTTGTTCGACTATCCTTGCGGAGCACTAAATTTATAGTACATCCTGGCTGGTTTCCAGTGTATAGCATGGTTCAAATCTTACTCATAGCAAAATCAACCTTATATATGAACCATAACTTTGACTCGATATATACTGTTGGTCTTGCACACAATCTGCCTTTTGGTTGATTTCATCATTACAGATGTGAAGATTGCACACTGATGTAGTCTTGATACTAATAATCAAGCCATGATATCTTCTGTAGTCAGACCAGATATTCCAAATTCATCGTAGTTGGCTGGGAATTCCATAATATTTAGCCGAGCTTCCAACTATTTAAACTCCTCACTGATTCTTCGGATCCGGTGTCGGTTGATGAGCAACTTTAATAAGGGGAAATAATGCAACACCAAGGGCCCAAAGAAAGAAGCAAAAGAAACGACAAAAACAAAAACACACAAGGCATACAAATAATATTATTTTCAAGAAACATCACATATTACTGCTACTCACAACAATAATATGCATGCATACCTAAGCACACAAATCTCACGGAAACTCCAGTACTACGGTCGAACATGTTGTGACGGTGTGCATGAAAGTGAATCCACGTGTGGAAGAGTTGGTGTAAACAAGGCTACACCAAGCGCCGGCTTAACACCGGTCGCATCTGGGTGGATACGAAGGTGAGGAAGGACTTGGTGATCATGTGGCAGAACACGGAGGACACGAGCACACCATCATCAAATGTACGGAAGGGAATCGTACACATCCAAAGAATGGGGTGATAGGGTAGGATAGAGTTAGAAAACTGGGCTTGTTGGCATTGCCCTTGTCTGATAGCAAAGATCAATAAGGGTTGCCGAAGCGACAAGTCAAAAGGCACGATTCGGGATAGAAACATGACTATCACCGAAATGATAGGGGTGAGTAGCGAAAGGATGAGGATGTGATACCCACAAATGGTGTTTGGAACACTTGGTACCTTGGCATCACTCCGCTTGGACAGAGATGACGCCAAACACCGAAGAGCAGGTACGCAAAGAATACGAGTACAGGTAGTGGATCGAACCCGATACCACCTACACTCATAGAATCAATCGTTAGCGACAAGATAATGAGCCTGTATGCATGCTATGCAGCAAACAAATGCAACAACCAAATGCAACAAACTGACTAGACTCTATACTACCGCATTCTGACGTTTGCGCGGACTAGAGCGTCCTACAGCCAGACCTACTCTGATACCAAGCCTTGTGGGACCCCGACTCAGAGAGACCGGAACACCCCATATTCCAGCCCAGAGATCAAGTCTTCTGGAATACAACACTCCTTGGCATAGAACAAATCAACTCTTTAATACAATCGATATGGATACAAGGGTTCCAATATAACAGGGAATTACGTCGGCACGGCAACACTACGCCTGCAAGGGTTTCTCTATGCAAGCAGCAGAATAACTCGAAGCAGCGGAATGACTACTAGCAGCGGAACATCGACGACGACGAAGGACTCCACTCCGCAGGGACTCTGGCTGGGACACGATCAAGCTAGCACGAACAGTAACCTCGACAAGCAATCAATCATGGCATCACCTGCAATCTGGCATGACACGCCAAGTCAGTACATTGAATGTACTTGCAAGCTCACAACAACCAAAATCAATCAAGATAAACAACAACATGGCATTTACAGGTTAAACAATGGTGAGCATGATATGACTAGAACAACATCAGATGAGCATGGCATGAACATGTTGAACATAACACATCTAGCATCACATGGAATGAGCATGGCAATGTTACTCATGATAAGCACAAGATGATATTAGCATGCAGCATACTTAACATGATCCACTAACTCTGTTCGGAGTTACGTCGTAACCACCACACATACAACTTACCATCATGGACATCACACGGTCACCTCAGGATCAAATCAAGCTTGGTATTAACAATACCGTAGTAATCATTACATGACCACAAGGAGCTTGATCCTTACCCGTGATTATCGCACAACACCACAAATATCAACCACTTTGGTATCCATGATACCACTGTGATCCTCTCACGATCACATAAAGATCAACCAACTTCTTTCCTCATCGGACCAGGGTTATAATTAAGCAGGTTATTATTTCTGTTTGCCCATACTGTGAACTACTACGAACTGGGCCCTTATCCGCGGGCACGGCTATCCATAGATTAAACACACTCTGTAGAGGTTAGCACACTGTACCCACACGATGGAACCCATGGCCTCGTATTCCCATTCGGGTGGACCAACAGTGTTCCGACGAAACCGATCTATTGCCATGACACTCTCCCGGAGACTCCGACCAACTCCCCTTTGGGCTAAGTCATGGGTGGCCCCGATGTCACCTCGTGACACCCAACGACCACCGTCGTGGCAAAACAAAATAGTCCCAAACGGGGACATCTGCACATAACCAAACTCGGGCTCACAAGGCTTATACCACCCTACCTGCTCAGGGTAGCACACGCGTATAACCTTCCGTAGTTGGAGGCACCGGCGAGAGGCATGACAATAGACCCAGTTAGGACCCCCCATAAAGGCAAGTGTGGCTGCACCGGTCAGCTCGATACGATGGCACTATGAATCAGCCAACAGGTGTTCAAGTTTAATTAATGTCCGGTTAAACTTGAATTGAAAAGGTGTTGAGTCATAATAATATGATAAAATATTAATCCACATGAGCATGATATTAACATAAGCATGGATGAGCAACATAACCATATGAATCATTAGCATCAACAATAATGCAACACTTAGACTACTAGATGCAGATGAACATGGCATAGCGAAAATCATGCATATCACACATACTCTTCATAACTGGCGCTAATCATGAATCAGATGAACATCACTATCACTAGCATGACATGAATACCAACATGAAGTACGAGAACAATACTACTAGCAAGTAATTATACAACTAATAGAGTGCAGCATAGCATAACATGGTAATAAGCAGGGATCCACAAACATAATTGAAACAACAACATCAGAGGTAAATGAGCAAACATTGATTAAATATTTAAGTGGAAACCATGTCTACTGCAATCCATCATGCAAGTGGCTGTCGTAGCTTGCCTGGGAATGAAGAGCTCACTGGGAAGAAGTGCAGAAGGATCACAGAAAGATTCGCCGGAAACAGTTCTCTCCCGGAGGCGGATGTTTACGGGCAAAGGCAAAATGGTCATGACAGGCTCGACGAGACGAAGAAGTGGGCTTTGGAATCACCTCATTCGAAGTTGTGGTTGAAAAGACATAGCCAGACGAAGTTCAGGGACCAATCTGTAAAAATAAACTCTACAAACAGGCCCCTGGCTGGAAAGATAGAAAACGTATTTATAGGAATACGCCTTCAGAATAGAGGAAACACATTTCAGCCCGTAGCAGAAGTAAAGTACGCTTTGATTAAAGGAAAATGTACTTACCGCAAAATGCGCTTCCACTTAAGTGGCTGGACCCGGGGCTTAAGTCGCTGACGAGCGGGTCCCGTGCTGACTCCTCCCTCTCCTTCTCCTCCCTCGCGAAGAGCAGGTGCAGAGGCAAGGTCGTGCGGCGCTGGCGCTCGCACTGCCTACTATGGCCACCTCCGGACGTACAACTGAGACATCAGTTGGAACTGGTCTACCAAATCATTGTCTTCACCAAGCTTACTGGTTCTATTTCCTCAACTCTTTCATTTCCTCATAACCGTTTTGTGTGCTTGTTCATATCTATGTTTGAAGACTTTGACTAAAGACTTTCTCAATTTCCTCAGTTCAATTTCTTCAGTCTGTTTGTCTTCATCCTATGTTATCCTGTGCTTACGCTTCCTGTACTCTATGCCTGTCTTCATTTCATCATGATGACTATGCTTGTATTCTGTTATGTTTACTTTTGAGTACTCATTCCGATGCTAGTAGTTCTTCACTAAGGAATTTCCTCACCGGCAAATTCCTCAGTGAAGAATTTCATAAAAATCGCCTATTCACCCCCCTCTAGTCGATATAACGCACTTTCAATTGGTATTAGAGCAAGGTACTCCCTTGTTCTGTGTGATTTTGGTTTAACCGCCTAGAGTTTTAGTTATGTCGACCGCAGGTATGATCAAGGTCTCTGCTGGGTGTCCTACCTTCGATGGGACGGACTACCCCTACTGGAAGAATAAGATGCGAATGCATCTTGAAGCAATTGATAATGATCTCTGGTATGTTGTGGAAAATGGTGTTCCCTCAGTCACACCTTCTCTGAAT
Source organism: Triticum urartu (assembly GCF_003073215.2). Classification (NCBI taxonomy): domain Eukaryota; kingdom Viridiplantae; phylum Streptophyta; class Magnoliopsida; order Poales; family Poaceae; genus Triticum; species Triticum urartu. The sequence goes on from NC_053027.1 coordinate 127,220,924, forward strand.
GCTGCTGATGTGAAGATATTCAAGCAACTCGACTCTCAAGCGAAGAATATCATATGTGGCCATCTGAGCAAAGGATAGTATGGCAGAGTGAGTGCTTTGAAGACAGCGAAGCTTATGTGGGACAGGTTGTCCAAAGTGAATGAAGGAGTCTCAACTCAGCGTGACTCTCGAGTTGATGTTCTTCGCAATCTCTTCAACCGCTTCAAAAGACTCGACAATGAAAATGTTCAACAAAGCTTTGATCGCATCACTGACATCTCAAATGAGCTTCAAGCGCTTGGTGCCACTGACATCACCGACCATGAGGTGGTGAAGAAATTGCTGAGATCGCTTGATTCCTCATTTGACACTCTGGCATTGATGATACAAGAACATGCTGATTACAAGTCACTTGATCCCGCTGATATTCTCGAAAGGCTAAATACTCATGAGTTCCAACTTGCTGAAAAGAGAGATCTCTATGGTTCAAGCTATGGCAGAACACGTGCACTGAAGGCCAAGGTTATATCTGAGTCCGAAGATGAAGACTCTGGTAGCAGCCTTGGTGATCCTGAAGAACTAAGCCATGATCTGGCTCTGCTTGTGAAGAAGTTCCAAAAGTTCTCAAGATGTGGTCGCTTTGGGAGACCCTCAAGGAGCAGTGATTCCTCATCCAGTGACTACAAGAGGAGGCTCTGCCACAAGTGCAAGAAGCCTGGACATTACATTCAAGATTGTCCTCAATGGGAAAAGGAATCAAAGAAAAAGAAATACAAGGATTACAGTTCTGATGATGTGAAGAAAAAGAAGAAATCCACAAAATCCTCATCATCAAAATCCTCAAGGCCTTCATATCACAATAAGAGCAGCTCGAAGAAGGCCAGGGCATTCATTGGCATGGAAATGGACTCTGAGGCTGAATCTGAAGAAAATGAGGAAGAGGAGTCATCTGAGGAGTCTGAATCCGAAGTGGCGAGCCTAGCTCTCGCTACTGCATTCGTCAACGAGTCTATCTTCAACACTAAAGAAAATAACCTCACAAACAAAGCTGATGAAGGGGATGATGACTACGCTCCCACCTATTGCTTCATGGAAAAGGGTGCCAAGGTACTCAAATATACCTCATCTGAATCAAGTGAGAATGAATCTGATGAAAATCTTAAGCCCAGCTATTCTAAACTTTCTAAGATTGCTGTAAAACAACAAAGGGCTTTAGAAAAGGTTCAAAACATGCTAGACAAAAGTGATGATATGTTGGGTGAAGAAATGGATCGCACTAAAGCCTTGACTGAAAATCTTCAGAGATTTCAGACTAGGTTTGACAATCTTCAAAGTCATCATAACACTCTCTTATCCGATCATGAGAAGCTTTCTTATGAATTTCTTTAAAGAAAGCAAGACCTTAAGAAGCTAAGAGTGAGTTATGAAGATCTTCAGAAGGAGCGCGATTCATTACTTGCTCAACAAATCAGCGCATCTCAGGAAGAATTTGTTTCTCCATGCTTGAAGTGCATTGAACGTGAATCTACTAATTCTTCACCTGAATGTTCAAATGTTGCTAATGTTTCAAATTCTTCACATGCCTCTGCTATCTCTAATTCCTCATCTGAGGACATTGCTAGTATCACTGATGATGCAGGGCTGAAGGAATTGTACACGACAGGCATGTACAAAAGCCTCAAAGGGCATCAGGCTCTTTGTGATGTGCTTAAAAAGCAGATCCTCAACAGGAACCCTAGGAAAGAGGGTATTGCCTTTGAGAGGAAACTCAATGCTGATGGTACATATTGGAAGCCTGAGCAGTACCCCAAAACTACATGGGTTGCTGCAAAGGGACCTCCAGTTGATCCATCTAACTTATCTGGATTTGCATGTGAATCTCCTCATTCTGATGATGAGTCAATTGACTCCAACTATAAACTATTCAAAAATCAGAATGGTGAAGTATTTGCTAGATATGTTGGCACAAACTGCAGGAACGGCTGCCCTATGAAGAAAATCTGGGTTCCCAAAAGATGCCTTGAAAATCTTCAGGTGAATGTCATCATGACGCCACCTGTGAAGAATAGGAATCCCAGATCAAACTCTTCATATGGACCAAATTCTTCATATGGATTCAAGTCCTCATACGGACCAAACTCCTCACATGGATCAAAGGCCTCATATGAACATCATCGTGCTAACCCGTCTGTTTCGCAGGGAAGATCTGTGGATTATGGATATGTGCATTATTCTTCAAATCATTATGTCCATAAGTCCTCGAAGAATTTCTTTGCATACTCTTATGCTTACTGTAACCCCTCTTATGTGAAACGAAATGGACTGGCTTCTATGCCATCCTTCTCGTATGGAGCTCGCAGAGTGATGAACTCTTTGCCACCCCTTCAGATGTGGGTGGTGAAGAAAAAGAACTAATCTCTTCTGCAGGGTCAGCTCTCCAGACGTACGTAATCGTATGAAGAATTTGCTGGAGACCTGAGTATGCCTGATAGGACGCAGGCTAATCATGAAGAAATAAACTTTCATTTCTCACATCCTCATATTGCTTTATCAGTTCTTTTACTTGATGAAATTGCTCTGATGAATTGATGTCATATTCTTCACTGATGAAGTATATGAGTTTGTAAGCTGCACTAATTCATCTGCAGGATGATCAACCCAAAGCCACTGAGTGGGTCCTCGATAGTGGATGTACAAACCACATGACTGGTGACAAAAATCTATTGATGAATGCTCCATTATCTCCGTCGCATCTGAAGCATATCATCTTTGCCGACAAAGGCAAAAGTCAGGTATTGGGTCTAGGTAACGTTGCGATCACAAAGGATCGACACATGGACAAAGTCATGCTTGTTGAGTCCTTAGGATACAACCTTATGTCTGTCTCAATGCTTTATGATCTTGATATGGTTGTTGTATTTGGCAAGTACCATTGTGTTGTGGTTATGGAAGCTGACAATTCCAAAGTCTTCGAAGGCTTTAGGAGAGGAGACCTGTATGTTGTTGATTTCTCTACGGGACCACAACCAGCCGTGTGCTTACTTGCAAAAGCTTCAGAAGGCTGGCTCTGGCATCGACGACTTGGTCATGCAGGCATGAGGAATTTGCACACGCTTGCGAAGAAGAAGCATGTCATTGGCATTGAGAATGTCAAATTCCTTAAGGATCACTTATGCGGAGCCTGTGAAGCTGGGAAGATGACGAAGGCCAAGCATCCAGCGAAGACTATCATGACCACCACTCGCCCATTTGAATTGCTTCACATGGATCTCTTTGGTCCTAATCATTATTCTGCTATTTTAAATGAAGCATCTCAATATGGGGTTGTTATTGTTGATGATTATTCTCGCTACACATGGGTACACCTTGTTACTTACAAACATGAAGTGCAGGAAGTCTTCAAACGATTTTCCTCGAGGGCTTCAACCAACTTTGGTGTGAAGATCAAGCACATCAGAAGTGACAATGGCACTGAGTTCAAGAATTCTGGTCTCGATGACTATCTTGATGAACTTGGTATTACTCATGAGTTATCTGCTCCTTATACTCCTCAGCTGAACGGTGTCGTGGAGCATAAGAACAGGACTCTTGCTGAGATGGCTCGCACTATGCTTGATGAATACAAAACGCCTCATCGGTTCTGGACTGAGGCAATTGATACTGCGTGCCACATCATCAACAGAGTATATCTTCACAAATTCTTCAAGAAAACTGCCTATGAACTCCTCACTGATAAGAAACCCAATGTAAGTTATTTCAAAGTCTTCGGTGCTAAATGTTGGATTAGAGATCCTCATCACAACTCAAAATTTGCACCGAAAGCACATGAATGTTTTATGCTTGGTTACGGAAAGGAATCGCACACCTACAGAGTCTTCAGCAACGTTCTTCATAAGGTTGTTGAAACTATAGATGTGCGGTTCGACGAAACTAATGGCTCGCAAAGAGAGCACCTACCTACTGTGATAGATGAACCAGCACCTGAGGAAACTATAAATTTCAAGGCTACTGAGGATGTCATTCCCACTGAAGAATCTGCTGAAGAATTCATTCCAAAACATGAAGAACGTCGAGCTAATGCACCTGAAGAAAATGCTGAAGAAAATGGTGCTGAAGAAAACGCTGATCAAATTCTTCAACGGCAACCAGCTCATCCTCGCATTGCAAAAGAAGTGCAAGTTGAAAAGATCATCAATGACATCAAAGCGCCAGGTCCTCTCACACGCTCAAAAGCCTCACATTTGTCTAACTTTTGTGGGCACTATGCTTTTGTCTCTATTACAAAGCCCACTAAGGTAGATGAAGCATTTCTGGAGCCTGAGTGGATTCAGTCCCTGCAAGAAGAATTACATCAGTTCGAGCTCAACAATGTCTGGGAACTGGTCAAACGACCAGATCCTCGCAAGCATAATATCATCGGCACAAAGTGGATCTACCGCAACAAGCAAGATGAAAATGGCCTTGTGGTGAGGAATAAGGCACGGCTTGTAGCTCAAGGCTACACACAGGTTGAAGGAATTGATTTCGATGAAACTTTTGCACCTGTTGCTAGACTTGAGGCTATTCGCATATTACTTGCTTATGCTAACCATCATGATATCACTTTATATCAAATGGATGTGAAAAGTGCATTCCTCAATGGTAAGCTTGAGGAAGAAGTATATGTTGCTCAACCCCCAGGTTTTGAAGATCCAAAGAATCTTGACAAAGTCTTCAGACTCAACAAGGCCCTCTATGGCCTCAAGTAGGCCCCACGGGCTTGGTATGATACTTTGAAGGAATTCCTCATGACGAAAGGATTCAAACCCGGTTCACTCGACCCTACTCTTTTCACTAAATATTATGATGGTGAATTTTTTGTGTGCCAAATATATGTTGATGATATTATCTTTGGCTGTACTGACCAACGTTATAGTGATGAATTTGCCTGTATGATGAGTGAAGAATATCAAATGTCTATGATGGGAGAGTTGAAATTCTTCTTAGGTCTTCAAATTCGTCAACAACGCAATGGCATATTCATATCTCAGGAGAAATACCTCAAGGGTGTACTGAGGAAATTTGGCATGCAAGATTGCAAAGGCGTCAAAATTCCTATGCCCACAAATGGCCATCTGTGCACTGATGAAAATGGTATTGACTTTGATCATAAGGTATACCGCTCCATGATAGGTTCTTTATTGTACTTATGTGCATCTAGGCCAGATATAATGCTTAGTGTTTGCATGTGTGCCCGATTTCAAGCTACACCAAAGGAATCACACCATAAGGCTATGAAGCATATTCTTTGATATCTAGCTCACACATCGACACTTGGATTATGGTATCCCAAGGGCTCGGCTTTTGATCTCATTGGATATTTTGACTCTGACTATGCTGGTGATCGTGTGGACCGCAAGTCAACATCTGGTACATGTCATTTCCTCGGACGATCTTTGGTCTGTTGGTCCTCGAAGAAACAGAACTGCGTATCACTATCTACTGCTGAAGCTGAGTACATTGCCGCTGGTTCTTGCTGTGCCCAATTGCTATGGATGAAGCAAACTCTCAAGGACTACGGCGTCAACATGAAGAATGTGCCTCTCTTCTGTGACAATGAGAGTGCCATCAAGATTTCTCACAACCCAGTTCAGCACTCGAAGACAAAGCACATTCAGATTCGTCATCATTTTCTTCATGATCATGTGTTGAAGGGCGACATTTCTATTGAGCATGTGAAGACTGAAGAACAACTAGCCGATATCTTCACAAAGCCCTTGGATGAGAAGAGATTTAGCAAGTTGCGGTGTGAGCTAAATATCCTACAATCGTCGAATGTTCTTTGAAAAGGACACTCATCCTAACACTTATGCAAAATTGATGACTTAGATGTGCAACACATGAAGAAACGTTTTTCTTCAATCAATGAAGAATAACACTCCTAGTGTGAAGAAATTAATGAAGAATTTGATTCTCACAACCCTACAATAATTGTACGCGGTGTCTGAAATCATCATTCTTATACGGTGGGTCACGCCACCACCAAAAGTTGAAATTCCTCAAAATTGTTCATATTCTTCAACTTTGCATAGTCTTCACTATTTCCGTTGTTTCTCTTCATTGGCTATATATATATATATATGAGTTTATGTCCTCTACAGCATTCACTTATTGCTATATCTTCAAGTTGGTTTTCTGCTAAGTGAAAGTGATCAGACCCTTCCCCTCTATGCTATACTCAACCCAATCTGTTCACAAATTCTTCATGTGCGTTCTATTTGAAACTCGTTCAAAATCTTCACTGTGTCCTTGTCAGCTGAAGAAATTGCGAATGGAACTTTAAAACCTATCTTATCTATATTTTCGGCTTTGCCACTCAAACCGTCCCGCATCCCACGTTATATTTATCCACTCACCCACGATCGCACACGATCTCCACCTCTCACTACGTGGGTGACACATGTCATGCGAATGAGAAGGGTCAGGGGCACGTTCGTCCAATTTCTTCGGGCAAGAAGTTTTTCACCGTGGCTATAAATACCCCTCCTTCCCTTCCTCACTTCTTTTACTCCGCTCGATCTCTCTCCAGCTCGAGCTTCTCAAACCCTAGCGCCTCTGCTACTTCATCGCCGCCGGTGAGGAAGAGCTTCACTGCCTCGACCTCGTCGCCGACGTACTCATGCCGACCGCGGAAATCTTCACTCCGCCGCCGCCGTAGCCGTCTTCCTCCACCAAGTTAGGGCGTGGAAGATCTGCACAGACGAACTTCACATCTCCTCACTCCAGTTCGTCGTGTTCTTCGTCCAGGCTAATTAAAAGTTAATTTTACTACCCTCATTGATTCGAATGATTATCTTCAAAATCTTCAAAGGTGTTTTTCTTCATAGTTTCACACACTAAACACCTCACCAATCATCTGTTCTTGATTCGTTTTTCTAAGCATCATTTTTCTTCAAGATTCCTCAATTGTGTGGTTCTTCGATCTATATAGCTCTGGAACCTAAGACAAAGAACGCTTAGTGAAATTCTTCAAGACTCATCTGGTCAAATTCCTCAAACTTGTTCTTTTGAAAAACCCTCTGAGAATGCATATGACCTCTCCAAATTCCTCGCAACTATACTCTATTCATAGGTACACATGTCAGCTGCTGAATCACTAGGTTCTCATCAACTTAACTCATTTGCAGCGTTCCTCGAAGAAAAGTTGCATACTTCTTCACAGAATTCAATTGTTCAAATTCCTCAACTGAAGAAAATGGCTGACGGTAAGAAGCCATAGAAGGGAGGAAAGAGGCCTGAGGTAAATACAATGTTTGAGATCCCTGATGAAATATATGCTGGGTACTGCACACCTATTGAGGAAACCAAGAATGAGCGCAAAGTGCACATTCAGAAGATAGAGAGGAGATGGGCAAGAGAATGGAGGGAGTACAGATATGTCACTCCTAAGTATATGAAGAAATTCGCACTCAATCATCCATGCCCAAGAACTCCATTGGCACCTAGCCAAATCGCTGATCCCACTAGCCTCAAGCGCGGTGAGGACTATCCTAATGAATGGGCCAAGCGCCAAGGCAAGTTGGCTAAGCAAGCCAAAGAAGCAGTAAGGAAATTCAATGAAGACTCTGCTGCTGCTGCTGCCTCTGCTGATGCCTTTACTGTCAAGCCAAAGAAGGCTATGTCAAAGAAGCCTGCGTGCAAGCCAAGTGCTTCACCAACAATGCCCTCAAGGCCAAGTTCCTCAGCAATGCCCTCACGGCCAGAATCCTCAAAGCCCTCACGACAAATTCCTCATGCTGCTTCTGTTCCTCCAAAGTCCTCATCTCCTCCGCCTAAGCCCTCAGTTGTTCTGACTAAATCCTCAGCACCTGTGCATCTCGCCTTGTGCCAAAGGACTGCAGGCATCTCCATTGCCTCAGGTGTCTCAGCTAGTTCCTCAGTTGCACCAAGTTCCTCAGGTGGCCCCTCACTGCTGAAGAGAAAGGCCACTGCTAGACGAGGTCCTCGCCCAAGTCCTCAAAAGAAACAAGTCGCTTTGCAAGTACCGTCTGAAGAAGACGAAGCTGATGATGGTGAACTTGCAGAAATCATCAAAGACAGGCAAGTCAGGGCCGCTAGAGCCAAAGGATCAGAGGTGCCACTGCTTTTGGATCCCAAGTTGATCCTCGACTACATTGACGTCTGGCACAAGGACCCCAACACTCCCTTGCCTGACTTCAAGCTGACTCCTGGCCAAAGTCACATGCTGACCCACTTCATTCAAGAAGAAAAGTGGAAATTTGAGAAGGCCAGGCAGATCAAGAAAGCGCAGTACAAGAAAGAGCGCTATCTGAAGAAAAACGTTGTCTCTATGACAACTGAAGAACTTGTCACTATTCAGACTGAGATCAAGAAACTCAGTGATGACTTTGACGCATATCGCGCTGATTGGCTTGGAGCCAAGGTTCGTTTTGTGAAACTTGCGGATAACTTCACTTCCAATGTTGCAGCCCCAACGCAACAGGAAATTCCTCAGGCTGAAGCATCTGCTCAGCCTACTGAAGAAAATGCCAGCACCGCTGATGACAATCAAGCTGCTGAAGAAAAATGTGAGTTCCAGGGCTGAGGACTGCATCCCAGCCACTGAAGAAATTGCCAGGGCACCCACTAGTGGTGCGCCTGAAGAAACTGAAGAACTCAGGGCAACTGCATCAGTTGTGCCTGAAGAAAATCAACCGGATTCCTCAGCTGCTCCTGCACCAACTTCAACTCCAATCCTTCCATCTGCATCAGATGTGAAGAAGACCAAGGCTGTAGAGCGTGCTGCAGTGAAGAAAAGGAAAGCATCAGCTGCTTCAGATTCTTCAGCTTCGAAGAAAATGAAGCCTATGACAAGTTCATTTGCAAATCCAATTGATGTTGTTCCCATCTCAACCAGGCCATCAAAGGACCTTGTTCCTTTTGATGAAGAATATGTGATCCCCAGCGGATCTGATGAAGAAACTCCTTCTGCTGCTTCGTATGAACCGTTGGATGAAGAAATTGAAGTGGATGCGATCCCTTCAACACCTATCATCTCCTCGCCTATGCCTCAGTTCACAGCTGAAGAGGCTGGCGTTGAAGAAATGGAAGATGAAGATGTGGACGTTGGCTGCTGCACACCCGTAATCAGTGATGAATTCTGGGAAAGTCAGCATCCAAACTCTCCAATGTTCACCCCTCTACAGCAAATTCCTCAGTCCCCCACCCAAACTGTACCAATGGGCTCTGAAGAAACTCATCCCACTGCATCTGTCCATGAGGAAATTCCAACCACTAGCACTGAAGAAACTGCTGATGCTGAACAACCAATGACGCAGACTGCCACTAAGGAGGAACTAGAAATTCCTCAGCCTGAAGAACCTGCGATTGAGATTCCTGAGGTCGTGATGCAACTCACTGACACTCCTCTGCTGAAGCCAAAGGACCCATTCTCACACAAGCAAAAGTTCAAGGCTGATGATTTCTTCGGCGAGCACGTATTCTTCGAAGATTACAACCCATAAAACTCTGCTCGCATTAGGAAGAGGCATTTCTGGACTGCTAGACAAGCCAATTTTTATTCCTCAGTGCTATTCAACAAGGAGAAGATCTTCTACCATGAGCATATTCCTCACGTGGATATGGAATCTCTGCCGTGCTTCGCACCAGTCCCCAGTGTTCTTCATGACACTGGACTGCTAAACTTTTGCTCTGACATCTGCGATTGGAATGAAGAACTGATTCTTCAATTCTATGCAACGCTGCACATCACTGGAGATGCTGAAGATGTGAATTCTTGGGTGTTGGACTGGATGTCTGAAAACACTCACTACACTGCACCAGCCTCTGAATTGCTTCGTGCTCTACCACTCAGTCCTCCCCTTGAAGAAGCTCGCTGCATCTACAGTGAACCTGACCTCACACATCATTACATGCAGGTGCTGATGAAACCTTTGAAGCCAGGTCAAGCACCAAGAACCAAATTCCTCGTGAAGGAATTGTTGTATGTGCCCAGAACTGTCTATCGTATTCTTACGAGGACAATCAGTCCGATCAAAGGCCACAACTCATCTGATGAGGAAATTGTTGGCATCATGAAGAATCTGGTATTCAACATCGTTCATGGCATTCCTGTCAATTATCACGATTTCTTCATGAGCACTATGGCAAATGTTGCACTGTCTGTGTTTGAGCTGAAGCCTTATGCACCTTGGATTATGAGATTCCTCAGGACAAGGTCTTCACTCAACTACAAAGCTGATTTCCAGAATCACCTCAGCTACTTGCCCCCAATTGAAGTCCTCAAGCAGACATATTCCTCAGTTGATGGAAAGGGCAAGGCACCAGCTGTAATAGATGAAGGCATTCGTCCATTGGATTGTCAGTTTCGCAAAGCTGCATCTTATTCCACCAATGATGACTCTGCCACACATGACTCTGCCAATGCACCCAAGTCCACTCCTCAAGCCACTCCTCCGCGCGTGATGACTGACCGTGAACTTCTCCTTAGTCTTCACCAGAAGGTGGATCGAAATCACAAATGGGTTAAGCATCAGTTTGGTTCACTTCTTCACAACATGACTGCCACACACAATGCAGTGAAGAAAAACCACTACTACCTCCATCAAGTCTTCGGTCGCACCTGGGCAATCCTGTCACATCTGTATGGTGAAGAAGATCTGAAGAACATGGGTCTCAAAGAAGATTTTGACTGGTCTGCACCTCCACCGAAGAAATTCAAGAAGGTCAAGGTTCCTTCTCTGGTGGCCAGCTCATATTCTTCATCGCGCGACATTGATGAAAATGAAGACTTGCACGACACTGCGGCAGGCCCTACTATGACAAACGACCCCAACAACCCTGGCGCTCCTTCATCAACTTGATATTCTTCAGGGCATTAGTCCTCATATTCGATCCTTTTGGTCATTTGATGACAAAGGGGGAGAATTTTGAGTTAATCTTCAAGCGGGTCTTACTATATGGGCATTTTTGTTAAGTTACAACTCTCGTTCTTCTACGACTTTATTGGATCGAGTTGTAAACTTAATCCTGATGGTGCTCTGATACTCTTGATACGTTTTTCCGCATACTTATTCCTCGTTAATGTTATTGCACGCATGTTGAATTACATCAGTCACCATATTTCATCATGCATTTCAAATTCTTCACTGTTATATGTCAAATGCGTGTATGAATTACAAGATATAGGGGGAGATCTCCATGATTCAACTCTTCAAGTGTGCATTGCTTCAAAAGCAAATTCCTCACTATGCACATCTTCAGGGGGAGTTCTTCTATATCTTGCAATCAAATTCCTCAATATTAGTAGTTACACTTCATATGTTTATCCCCGTTGAAAACTTAACCTATATTGTCATCAATCACCAAAAGGGGGGAGATTGTAAGTGCATCTAGTGCCCCTTAGTGATTTTGGTGTATTGAAGACTTATAGGTTAAGGGACTAATGTGTTTATGAGTGTACACAGGTCTATAAGTCTATGAGGAGCTTGATATTTACAGAGAAATTCGACCCCTAAAAATGAAGTTCTTCGACTGAAGACTTTGAATTTCTGAAGACTTTCTGAAGACTTTGAAAGTGAAGAAATTGGTGTGACCTTGAAGACTTGGTATTCATTCGAGGAACATGAAGCGTGAAGACTTTTGTTTTCGAAGTTTCATTTTCTCTTTCTTGAGTCATAGGAAACACCGTACTGTTAAAGGGGGTCGAGGAAATACTAAAGAAAAATTTCCATGTGATGCTCAACTCAAAATCCTACACCTACCAATCCCTTCGAGTGAAGCCATTGGAAATCTCATACAGTTCAGTCAATTTCTTTAGTGACAGAGACGAAGTTATTCTGGTCTCTGAGGAATCTGTTCTGACTGAGGAGTTAGGAATTCGCTAGTGCGGATTTCCTACACAGTGAGGAACATGATATCCCTGAGGAATTTGATACTCAAATTTCCGACCGTTGCTGTGCAATGCGCCAGCTGTCCCAAAATATCTACTCACCTAACGGTCATATCATTGAAGGGCATTTATGTCTTATCATGTCGGGCTGCTCCCTAGGCTATAAATAGCCGCCCCCTACAACCACTAGCTGGTTGGCTGCTCCGAGAGAAACTGACACTTGTCATTTGAGAGCAACCCATCCTCTGAAGACTTTGAGCGAAAATCATCAAGTGAGGAAAAACCAAAAACCCAAAACCCAAACACCTACAAACCCCAAGTGATTGAGCATCACTGAAGAGATTGATCCTGCGTGGATTCGACTCTTGTTACCTTTGAAGACTATGCTTCTTCCAGATGGTTAGGCGTCATGGTCTAGAGCATCCAAGAGGAATTGTGGATCGCCGAGTGACTGAGTTTGTGAAGGTTTGGAAGTCGCCTGAAGACTTACCACGAGTGATTGGACGAGGTCTGTGTGACCTTAGTTCAAGGAGAATATAGTGAGGACTGGGTGTCTTGAGCTGCGTGTTCAGTACTGGGTGTCCAGGACTGTGTGTCCTCGAGTTTAAATACTCAGCCGCTCCAACCAGACGTACAACTGAGACAGCAGTTGGAACTGGTCTACCAAATCATTGTCTTCACCAAGCTTACTGGTTCTATTTCCTCAACTCTTTCATTTCCTCATAACCGTGTTGTGTGCTTGTTCATATCTGTGTTTGAAGACTTTGACTGAAGACTTCCTCAATTTCCTCAGTTCAATTCTTCAGTCTGTTTGTCTTCATCCTGTGTTATCCTGTGCTTACGCTTCCTGTACTTTGTGCCTGTCTTCATTTCATCATGATGACTATGCTTGTATTCTGTTATGTTTACTTTTGAGTACTCATTCCGCTGCTAGTAGTTCTTCGCTAAGGAATTTCCTCACCGGCAAATTCCTCAGTGAAGAATTTCATAAAAATCGCCTATTCACCCCCCCTCTAGTCGATATAATGCACTTTCACAATTGCAATTTATCATAACATTGGAAAGAGTCAATTCAAGTGCTTTTCAGCAAGTCCACATACTCAACTATCATATAATCTTTCACAATTGCTAACACTCATGCGATACTTAGGGGTACAAAGTTTCAATCGGACACAGAGAAAGATAGGGCCTTATAGGTTCACCTCCCAACTATTTACCTCAAGGGTAATGTCAAGAATAATACTTTATGATAACCTACATCCGAGTGGATATATATATCCGGATCTCTCCAACACATAGTGCTTGCCAAAGGAAAAAGTGTAAAAAGGAAAGGTGATGATCACCATGACTCGTGTATAAGGGTAGGAGATAAAAGTAAAAGATATGCCATTCGCAGAGGGAAGCAGAGGTTGTCATGGGCTTTTATGGTTGGATGCACAAAATATTAATGCAAAAGAATGTCAGTTTATATTGCCGCTTGTGATAAAGACCTTTATTATCCAGTCCGTCGCTTTTATTTCTTCCATATCATAAGTTCGTATAAAGCTTATTTTCTTCACACTAATAGATCATGCATATTTAAAGAGCAATTTTTATTGCTTGCACTGATGACAACTTACTTGATGGATCTTACTCAATCCATAGGTAGGTATGGTGGACTCTCATGGCAAAACTGGGTTAAGGGATGTTTGGAAGCACAAGTAGTATCTCTACTTGGTGCAAAGAATTTGGCTAGCATGATAGGGAAAGGCAAGATCAACATGTTGGATGATCCATGAAAATATAACTTCTATTCAGATATAAGCAAACATAACTCATTATGTTGTCTTCCTTGTCCAACGTCAACTTTTTAGCATGTCATATTTTAATGAGTGCTCACAATTACAAAAGATGTCCAAGAAAGTATATTTATATGTGAATCCTCTCTTTTTTATTACTTCCTATTAATTGCAACAATTGCCAAAACTAAGTTTACCAACTCTCAACAACTTTTATTCATCATACTCATTATATGTGAAGTCATTACTCTCCATAAGATCAATATATAATCTTTTATTTCTTTCTTTTTATTTAATTCCCTCAAGATCATAGCAAGAAAGCAAAGCCCTCTACTCAAAACTACTCTTTATTATACAATCATGGACTCGATTACATAGAAGGAACATAAAGCAAAACTCAAAGCTAGATCATGCTAAAACTTTATTCTACTAGATAAAGATATAACCAAAAGGATTGAACTAAGAAAATTGATAAAGATAAATATGTGATGGTGATACGATACCGAGGCACTCCCCCAAGCTTGGCAGTTGCCAAGGGGAGTGCCCATACCCATGTACTTAGATCTATTTCTTCAGAGGTGGTGATGAAGGAGTTGTTGCTGAAGTAGGCTTGTCATCCATCTTCCAAGGCATAGGCACACCATCATAGAAAGATGAACTAGTCTCTGGGATCCTCAAATCCGCAGCCAAACTCATCCTCTTAAATCTGTATTCATGCTGACAATTTTGGTTTCGCAGGTCATAGATATGGGCTTGGAGGTGCTCGATTTTCTCGTGAAGCTTGAAGATGGTCTCCCCAATGTTCTTGGCATCCAGCTTGTGATTGTTGGTGAACTCTGTGATCATCATGTGATTGGCGTTAAGTCCATGCTCCACCATCCCTTGACACTTGAAAACTTGCTGCTCCATTGCTTCGAGTCTTGTCTCCAGGCTTCTGGTCTTCTTCAGCCCCTCAACATCGCGGATGTGCAGCACCCCCTCACGGATCTCAATGGCTTTAGGGTGTCGTAGCACCTCCGCAAGGTATGGGTTGATGACCTTCACAAAAAAATTATCCTTGGGGGCGCTTGGAGACGTCATGGCAATCTAGATCTGTCAGGAAAAGCAGCTCAAAACAAAAACAGGAGATATTTGCATGGTACAGTGGTCAAAACCTTCAGGAAATTATATAATGAATTTTTACTGACCATAAGAAGTATTCTGCAAGAAAATGGAGTCCGAAGGGCACACGAGGTGGCCACAAGGTCGGGGGGCGCCCAGGGGGGTAGGGCACGCCCTCCACCCTTGTGGTGGCCTCGTGTCTCTTTCAGACTACTTTTAATTTTCCTAATTTTTTAAATATTCCAAAATGGAGAAAATTTATCATTGGAAACCTTTTCGGAGACTGAAGCATTCCGGAAAGTGTCCCTTATGTACTCCTTCGGGGTTACGATATCAATTATATTGGTCCCGTCATTTATGAGAGTACCTGAGATATAATGATTGAGTCTTTGACCATTTACCACCCTTGGATTTTTGCCTTCGGCATTGTTAATTTTTATGGCGAACGGTAGACCTCCTAGATAATGTAAGGGCTTCCCATTTAGAGAGAAGCTTTCCTGCAAAAAATCGTAAACGAGAGTTGTATAGAAAAACATGACCACCTACATTAAACTCATGCTTTTGTATCCTCCTGTCATGCCATCTTTTAATGTTTTCTTTAAACAACTTGTCATTCTCATAGATTACGTGCAAATCAGGATGTAATGTTCCATCTCCTGCATAAGGATTAGCTAGCAGTTTCTCTATCATACCCGAAGGAATTTCATAATAAATGTTTTCATTAGGTGCAGTAGGTTGAGGGGTAGCTAATTGTGGTTCCGGTCGAGGTGAAGATACCTTGAACAAACCCCTCAAAGGATTATTTTCATTAGTAACAAGTGACAGTAAATTTCAGCACACTATATAAATGTTTCCTTACCAATTTCCACTTACCAAGGCGCTTCACTCCCCGGTAACGGCGCTAGAAAAGAGTCTTGATGACACACAAGTATAGGGGATCTATCATAGTCCTTTCGATAAATAAGAGTGTCGAACCCAACGAGGAGCAGAAGGAAATGACAATTGGTTTTCAGCAAGGTATTCTCTGCAAGCACTGAAATTATCGGTAACAGATAGTTTTGTGAGAAGATAAATCATAATGGGTAACAAGTAATAGAAGTAAACAAGGTGCAGAAAGGTGGCCCAATCCTTTTTGTAGCAAAGGACAAGCCTGGACGAACTCTTATATAAAGCAAAGCGCTCCCTAGGACACATGGGAATTGTTGTCAAGTCAGTTTACATCATGCTCATATGATTCACGTTCGTTACTTTGATAATTTGTTAAGCAGGTCGACCGGTGCTTAGGTGCTGCCCTTCCTTGGAAAAGCCTCCCACTTATGATTAGCCCCTCTTGCAAGCATTCACAACTACAAAAGATGTATTAAGTTAAACCTAACCATAGCATGAAACATATGGATCCAAATCAGCCCCTTACGAAGCAACGCATAAACTAGGGTTTAAGCTTCTGTCACTCTAGCAACCCATCATCTACTCATTACTTCCCAATGCTTTCCCCTAGGCCCAAATAATGGTGAAGTGTCATGTAGTCGATGTTCACATAACACCACTAGAGGAGAGACAACATACATCTCATCAAAATATCGAACGAATACCAAATTCACATGATTACTTATAAAAAAACTTCTCCCATGTCCTCAGGAACAAACATAATTACTCACAAAGCATATTCATAATCATAATCATAATCAGAGGAGTATTAATTATCATTAAGGATCTGAACATATGATCTTCCACCGAATAAACCAACTAGCATGAACTACAAGGAGTAATCAACACTACTAGCAACCCACAGGTACCAATATGAGGTTTTCAGACAAAGATCGGATACAAGAGATGAACTAGGGTTTGGGAGGAGATGGTGCTGGTGAAGATGTTGATGGAGATTGACCCCCTCTCGATGAGAGGATCGATGGTGATGATGATGGCGATGATTTCCCCCTCCCGGAGGGATGTTTCCCTGGCAAAACAGCTCCGTCGGAGCCCTACATTGGTTCTGCCCAGGTTCCGCCTCGAGACGGCGGTGATTTTTCCCGAAAGCTTCTCTCTGATTTTTTCAGGGTAAAAGACACCATATAGCAGAAGATGGGCACCGGAGGCCTGCCAGGGGGCTCACAAGGTCCGGGGTGCGCCCTATACCCTTGTGGCTGGCTGGTGGCCCCCTCTGGTTCTTTCTTCGCCCAATATTTTTTTATATCCCAAAAATAAGCTCCATGAAATTTCAGGACTTTTGGAGTTGTGCAGAATAGGTCTATAATATTTGCTCCTTTTCCAGTCCAGAATTCCAGCTGCCGGCATTCTCCCTCACTACAAAAAAAAATACACTTCCGTGATGATACGTGTTTGTCACAGTAGGTCACGTTTTCTGTCATGCATGTACATCCATGACGTTTTTATGACAGAATTAGGATAGTCATACATGTGCTGTCGTAGAAGTGTTCCATGACATACCAAAATTATCATCATGGAAGTGTCCTCTTCCATGACGAAAAATCGCGCGTCATAGAAGTGCTTTCGTCAAGGGTGACCGACACGTGGCATCCACCATAACGGGTCGCCGTTAAGCTATTGGGTCCGGTTTTGGATCCGATAACCCGTTAATAAGCCCGGACCAATGAGGATTTTTCACGTGTAAAATTGTCATTGGCCGGAAGAAACACGTGTTGGCTCACCGTTGGGACAGATATCATCCATTCATTGGACACGAGGCGCCTATGATAGGTTGACATGTGGCACGGCCTAATAGAGGCCCATTCCGGTGAAAAGGCCGGCACGTTTGACTTGGTCAAAAGGTAATGGGCTGGCCCACGGAAAGCCTGTTAACGACCTATTCATATATAGCCCATTTACGACCCGCTAACTTCTGGCCCATTGCAGCCTATCGAAGTTAAGCCCAGTAGCTTCATCTGGGCCGTCCAATCTGATTCCATCCCATTGTAACTTTAGGCCCATGTATGGCCCATGATGTCTTTTAGCCCATATGAGGCCCTATGTAACTGGGCCTATTATAGGCCCGAGATGAAACTCGCCCATAATGAACAGTGTATCGCTTTATACCCATTAACGAACCATTATTCCGTCGGCCGTTTCCAGCCCGTGTTAACTTTTGGCATTTTAAGGGCCCATTTATTCTTGGGCTCATTTCTAGAATTCGGTTAGTTACGGTTGAGGGAGTCCTGGACTAAGGGGTCCTCGGGCGTCCGGCCTGTTAGCCATGGGCCGGACTGATGGGCTGTGAAGATACGAAGACCGAAGACTCTACCCGTGTCCGGATGGGACTCTTCTTGGCGTGGAAGGCAAGCTTGGCGATCACACATGTAGATTCCTTTCTCTGTAACCGACCTCTTGTAACCCTAGATCCTCCCCGGTGTCTATATAAACTAGAGGACTTAGTCCAGAGGGGAGAGACTCATTACCCTAGTCATACAGGCTAGACTTCTAGGGTTTAGCCATTACGGTCTCGTGGTAGATCAACTCTTGTAATACTCATATTCATCAAGATCAATCAAGCAGGAAGTAGGGTATTACCTCCATAGAGAGGGCCCGAACCTGGGTAAACATTGTGTCCCCTGTCTCCTGTTACCATCTACCTTAGACGCGTAGTTCGGGACCCCTACCCGAGATCCGCCGGTTTTGACACTGACATTGGTGCTTTCATTGAGACTTCAACTGTGATGTCGACGACAGGGTCAATGGCTTGCCTTGTTCTCAAACACAACATCACCTCCGGAGGAGCACTGGCCCCAGGCCAAACCCTCCGGCTGGGCGGCTTTACCATGACCGCCCATTCGGCTGTTAAGCCGACGATGACCTCTCAGGTCATCAAAAATCCCATCCGTGCCGAATCCGAACGCGCCAAGCAAATGGATCCAGCAGATCTTTCGTCTTTGAACGAGCTCCTTGATCGCATCGCCACCCTGGGGATCGCCACAGATTACGATCGGATTGGGCTTAAACCCGATCAGAGAGAAATCAAATCTCCACCGATCACCCACCAGATTGCGGTAGTCGTGGAGCAAGATGACTCCTCCTCCTCTATACCGAGGACGGACTATGTTCGGATCTTTGATCCCGACGAGCAGGACACTCACCTGCAAAAAGATACGGCTTACCTTTCGAACATAGAATCGAACAGCGGGCCCAAGAAATCAGTGGATACTCCGAAGCCCACACTGTTAAGTCCAGAAGATCTTCAGACTCCAGATCGTCAATTGGGTCAAGGTTCGGATTTAAAGCCACCCACCCAGATATAAGAGCTCTCATGAGCATACAACAGCAGTCTCAGGAAATGGTCCACCACTTCTGGGCCAGATTCCTCCTTGTCAAGGACAAGGTTAAGGATTGCCGTGACGAGGATGCGATATCAGCGTTGTGTAATAATTGCATGGACGAAGGAATCCTCAACACCATCAATGGCCGCCACATACTACACTTTGCTGACTTGGCAACTATTGTACAGAAGTACAGCGCAATGGAAAGCGCATGGAAAGCACAGTCAGCTCGTTGGGAGCCGTCGGCCCCAGCTCATTCTCTCATTCAAGCGAAAAGGGCGCACCCTCGTGGCACGCCCAGTCCAATGGCCAAGAAATATAATCCCAATACGCAGCACGGAACCGTTCTGGAGGGATGGCTCGATGGCCCATGCAAGATACACACAACACCGGATACCATATCAACCCACAGCCTTAGAGCACGTTGGATACTCCGGCAGGTAGCCAAGAGCGGCGAGGATATCCTCACCAAAAAAGCCCCAGAGCAACACCGCCTAGAAAATTATGACCTCAGAGTATTGACGGTCTTCGAGACATTCGCTTCAAACAATAAGAGCAAAAGGGCACTCCGTGACCTCGCCGAAGTCTGCCAAATCGCTGCAATAAACCCTTGGAACGACATGGCTATAACCTTTAATGCCAGAGACGTCCGAGCGCCAGCCGCCTTAGTCCTCAGTCCAATTGTGGACGGCTTTCGGCTCACCAAGGTCCTCATGGACGGAGGCAGTGGACTAAACCTCATCTATGAGGATACACTCCACAAAATGGAAATAGACTGGAGCCGCATCGAGCAAAGCAGCACGACCTTCCGAGGAATCATTCCCAGTCGGGAGGCACAGTGTGCGGGAAAAATCACACTTGACGTGGTATTCGGCACGCCAGAGAATTATCGGTCCGAAGAGATAACCTTCCAAGTGGCCACTTTCAACAGTGGATATCATGCCCTGTTGGGGCGAGACACTTTTACGCGTTTCCAAGCTATACCTCACTATGGGTACATGAAGCTCAAGATGCCCGGCCCAACGGCATAATCACTCTTGTCAGTGATTCAGACGTAGCACTCCGCAACGAAAACAAAACTGCATCCATGGCCCTTGAGGCATTATCTGAAGCCCTCGCGGCCGAAGAATTAACCGCATTGCACTACATGGTGGATAGGGACGATGTGATCCTAGACAAGCGACCCAAATCCACCTCCTTCAAACCGGCAGAAGAAATACTCAAATTCCTGGTCCATCCAATGTACCCCAAGAAGACAACATCTATTGGAGCACAACTAGACCCAATGGTCGACGCCGCGCTACGGGAATTCCTGCACGAAAACTGGGATATATTCGCCTAGAACCCCTCCGATATGCCAGGAATCCCATGCAAATTGGCCGAACACAGCCTCAATATATTAAAGGGATACAAACCGGTCAAGCAAACACTGCGGCGCTTTTCCAAACCCAAACGCCAAGCTATGGGGGAGGAGCTAGCCAAGCTAATTGAGGCCGGATTCATCAGAGAAATAAAACACCCGGACTGGCTGGCAAACCTGGTGATGGTGCCAAAGAAGGACAAATCCCGGCGCCTGTTCGTCGATTTCAAAGACCTCAATAAGGCTTGCCCTAAGGATCCCTCCCCCTCCCCCGCATTGACCAGATCATTGATGCCACTGCAGGACATGACTCACTATGCTTCCTCGACGCATATTCCGGATACCATAAAATTAAAGTGAAGGAGTCCGATCAAGCCACAACAACATTTATTACCCCATACGAGCCATTTTGCTTCAACAGCATGCCCTTCGGGCTCAAAAATGTCGGCGCCACCTACCAACGCATGATTCAAACATGCATGGGGAAACAGATCGGCAAGACAGTTGAAGCATACGTGGACGACATTGTCAACAAAACTAGACACGTCGAAACACTCATAGACGATTTACGTCTCACATTTGACAACCTCCATGCATACGACATTAAAGCTCAATCCGAAAAAGTGTGTTTTCGGCGTCCCCGCTGGAAAACTGCTGGGCTTCATTGTTTCCAATAGAGGAATTGAAGAAATCCAGCCAAAATCTGACCTTTGTCACAATTGGCTACGCCAATGGACCTTAAACAACTCCAAAAACTCGTCGGTTGCGTGGCAGCTTTAAGCCACTTTATCTCTAGATTGGGAGAAAAGGCATTGCCACTCTATCGCCTTCTACAGCGCATCAATAACTTCAAGTGGACGGATGCGGCAACAGCCGGACTGGAAGAAATAAAAACCCTTCTAGCAAGCAACCCAATCCTGGCCGCGCCGAACGTCGGCGAACCCATGTTATTATACATATCGGCAACAAACCAGGTGGTGAGCGCGTGCTCGTCATGGAACAAGAACAAGACGGACACAAATTCCCGCTTCAGAAGCCAGTATACTACGTATCCACTATCCTCACACTAAGCAAATCCCTGTACCCTCATTATCAAAAGATAGCGCACACGGTCTTCATGGCATCCCGAAAGCTACAACACTACTTCCAGGAGTGTTCGATCATGGTGGCTTCGGAAATACCACTCAATGACATAATAAACAACCGCGATGCTACCGGCCGGATTGCCAAATGGGCCATTTAGCTCCTTCCATTTGACATAGCATATAAACCGCGTCGAGCCATTAAATCCCAAGTAGTAGCTGACTTCGTCGCCGAATGGACAGAGGCCGAACTCCCTAAAGAGTACGGCACATACTCCAACTGGATTATGTATTTTGATGGCTCCAAAATGTTGGCAGGGCTAGGAGCGGGCGTCGTTTTAACGTCCCCCACCGGAGACGTCTTCCAGTACGTACTCCAAATATTATACACAGACTCCAATAACACAGCCGAATATGATGCCTTATTGCATGGGCTTCGAATGGCTGTCTCCATGGGCATACACCACCTGGGAGTGCGCGGGGACCAAACGTCGCAATATCTCAAATAAATGGAGACTTTGATGCCAAAGATCCGAAGATGGCGGCTTATCGTAATGTCGTCTTAAAAATGTCGGCTCGTTTCGAGGGGCTCAAGTTGCATCACGTGGCCCGAGAAAGTAATCAAGCGGCGTACGTCCTTGCCCGCATCAGCGCCAAATGCGACCCCCTCCCACCTAACATCTTTCTGGAAAGGATTTTAAGCCATCTGTGGTGTGGCAAGAGGAGAGAGATAGCACCAGTCCGGATCCAAACCCAATCTCAGATCCCGAACACTCCGATATCACCGGGGGCTCAGCCACCGAAATAACACCGCCGACACATATCATTATGGAAGTCATTGCCCCATGGACCGAACCCTTCTTGGCCTACCTCAATAGAAAGGAACTCCCTGAGGATCAGAACGAGGCCTGCCGCATTGTCCGGCGTTCGAAGGCCTACAAGGTTCACGACGGTGAACTCTACTAGAAAAGCGCTACTGGAGTCCTTCAAAGATGTATCTCCGAGGAATAGGAGCGGTAGCTCCTGGCTGAAATCCATGCCGGTCTCAGTGGGCACCACGTCACAGCTCGAGCCCTTGTTAGCAAGGCCTTCCGTACAGGGTTTTATTGGCTGACGGCCCGAGCAGATGCACAGGACCTTGTCCAACGTTGCGTTGGATGCCAACTTTTCGCCAACCAAACCACATGCCCCCACTGCCCTACAAACAGTCCACATCACTTGGCCTTTTGCGGTCTGGGGATTGGATATGGTTGGACCCCTTAAAGGAGGAATCCATAAGAAAAAATATCTACTTGTCATGGTGGATAAATTCACAAAGTGGATAGAGGCCAAACCAGTTAAAACGGTCGAGTCTGAGCCGGTGATAGAATTCTTATCCGGCGTTGTGCACTGCAATGGTGTGCCACACAGCATCATCACCGACAATGGCTCCAATTTTACAGCCGACGAGGTGAAAACCTGGTGCGCTAATCTGGGCATTAAGCTCGACTATGCCTCCGTCTATCACCCACAAACAAATAGTCAGGTCGAAATGGCCAATGGTCTTATTATGAGTGGCATTAAACCCAGACTAGTGCGGTTTCTGAGAGAATCATACAAGCACTAGGTTGAGGAGCTCGACTCCGTACTCTGGGGCTGCAAACCACGCCCAACCGTACTACTGGATACACTCCTTTCTTAATGGTGTATGGTGCAAAGGCGGCGTTACCCTGCGATATTATCCATGACTCACCTCGAGTGCGCATGTACGAAGAGAGAGAGGCCGAGCTTGATCGGCAGGACAACCTAGATGCCCTAGAGGAAGAGTGCGATGTCGCAAAAGCCCGTTCCACATTTTATCAATAGCAGGCCCGCAGATATCAAAGCAGAGAAGTACGAGCCAAGACTTACGTTCGTGAATTCGTTCTACGCTTGCCGGAGAAGAAAAAGGACAAACTCAAGCCCAAGTGGGAGGGTCCCTTCATCATTGACGAAGTTCTCACTGGAGGAGCGTATCGCCTGCGTGATGCATCAGACAATCGCCTAGAGCCGAACCCTTGGAACACGGTCAGACTCTGAAGATTCTATGCCTAGCGCCAAACTATTTGTTCGTTTCTTTCCCCCTGTGGTTTCCATTATTTTCTCTCACTTTTTCATTTTTCTTTTTTCGCCCTAAAGCTCTTGTGCGGCTAGACCACGCACCTTGGACCTATACATCTTCAAATATGTATGGCCATTATACCTGGGGGCTTCTTGAATAGAAGCTTGTTATTATCATTTCTCTAGCATCAAGCTCCTCACATATGCGTTTTTTTCCATATGTACCTTTTCTTCGCCATTATATGCATTGATATGACTTAAGTTTTGGCCAAGCTGGGTTGTCTGGCTCCTGTGCTTATGCCCTACGTTCCCGTTAGTTCAGCTAGGGCATAAAGGGAGCACCTCTGCGATTGTTACTGCCGGGTCATCCGGATGTGTACCTCAGACTGGGTCAGGCCGAAAGCTAGCGTTCTTAAGGGAATATTCGGTCGATGAATTAAAGATGTTTTTTGCATTCACACCATTGTGAAACCCCAGAAGCTATATACACTGTGCTTTTTCCATCATAGTTCGGACATGCACGCTAACGCATGCACACCCACGGAAAGGAACCCTTAACGAAACTATTCTCTCTGGAAGATGTTTCTTACAATATTAATGTAATATAACATAACTAGACGGATAAAACTTGTTTGTTCAAGCAACTATGACCCCTACGCTTGGTTTCCACGCATACCTCGGTTTATTTTGTCGCTCAGGTATTCGGATGCACTCCGCACCTTCGGGTCGAGAGGTAAAAGCGAAAAGGTCTGCCATGACAATCGTTTTACAATCCAGCTTGAGTTGAATATATCCAGGAAAGTACATAGTCACTTAAGACTCAAAATTTTCATGTTCTATGCCGTCCAACAGGCAGTCTAATTTACAATCCTCTTGGGAATACTTGGCAGCTACTTCTACTTGGTCATATACCAAACTAACGGGAACCTCCTTCCCGTCTGACCCTAGAGGTCCGACTCGGGCCATGCGATTCGGATCAAGCTTGGTATACCGTGCTTTCACCATAACCAGGCCTCCCATGCACCTTCCCGGCTGGCCGATATTTTCCATAATTGGAAACGCCACTGGGCTCCCTTGAATAGCTCTACCAGCTCCTCCATACTTCCTGGAGGGGAGACGGAAGCCCACAAGGCCTTGGCAACGCTCTGCATTGCGAGCCGAGCTTTCTCGTGCATTTGGGACAGCCCTTGCAGTAGATCGCTCGTCGATCCGGACACCTCCTCTTCGGGACGGCCCGTCAGCATACCTACAAACGTACCTCTATCAGACCCTTTGCATCGCGCAATCAAAATAAGGTAAGTTCCGCCACATACTGAATATGCCGCCTCGCAGCCTCTTATTTTCCTTTACAGAATCAGCCAGCTGGGCGCGCACATCTTTTAGCTCTTTGCCTAGCTGGGTGCTGGAATCTTGGAGCTTGTTTTTCTCCCCTCTAACCCAGGTAAGCACACGCTCGCCTGCGGCATGTAGCCTTTCGACCTCCTTTTCTCCCGCTTGAGCGGTCTTCAGCTTCTCCTCCAGTTGATCGGACGATCCTGTTTGGAGATAAGCAACAGTATTAGCACAACTGGCATATAGATATTGTTTCTCGATGGAGGGAAATATCACTAGACAATGCCTTCTTGGACTCTTGTAGTTCGGCAGTAACAGCAGTCAGCTGTGTCCGATACTTTTCTAGCTCTTGGGCTAGCAGGTCACTCTTCTCCATGAGAACCTGCTTATACAACGATCCTTAAATCAGTTGTACCAACTGCTTCAAGTCTCGGGGGATAATAATATATGGTTATCATATCTGGACAAGGCAAACTTATTTGCACATCCTTCAAATGCCGCTCTGTGGCTCTGTTAAGCCCATCTCGAGCAGCTCGGCTGTAGGCGTCAGCCGAGCTGAAGGCATTGAACGCCTCTTTCGAGAACTTCGGGCTCGTAAAATGCCCCTCCAGCGCCGATGGTTCATGGCGCTCTCCACTTCTGAATTGGTAACAGACATATTTTCGGAACCCCCGGCTGAAGGACTGTTCGGCGCCACTCCCGTATCGGCCCCGTCTCTCTGACAGGGTCCGAACCCCGGTTGTTGGGGGTACGACTGGCCGGACCCCCGGATATAGTCTGGTGAACTCTTTTCCTGATACAGGACAAAACATAAAAGTCACAGTCGAATATGACTGCTAAAGAACATATTTACGAATCTGCACCTCTTTGATGAAGGCTTGGCTGTGTCTTCATTTGCCTTCCTTTTCGAAGGCTTGCCCGGTGTAGGAGTCGCTCTCTTCGGGGTCGCTCCTGAAGTAGCATGGCGCGTTGAACGCCTCCCCTTTGGAGCATGAGACAGTGCGGTGGGTGAGGCGGAATGAGGAAACTCTCTTGGGGGTCTCCTGATTACTTACGTGTGAGGCGGGAAATAGACCAAGATAATCGGCGATGATGGCCACTTCTGTGCCGTCATAGCTCACCTGGTAGAACACCCCGCCCTCGAGCACCACAGATATATACGGATCCTCTTCGAATCCGGGGTCAAGCTCCCGATTGTGGTCCTCTGGCTGAGGGGCGGGGCTATGAAGCCCCTTGGAGACCTTGCGCCAGTGCTGTCATAAGTGAGCGGGTTAAATACTCACTAAAGATTACTTGAGGAACGAAATGAGTAAAGTGGAGGACTGGGGACTTACCCAGCTAGGAGGATCATACATCGAATACCTGTCTCTGCGCTTAATGTGAAGGAACTCCTCTTCCTCCCCCTTGAACAGTTCAACCAATATGTTGGCCAAAGCGGCGGGGGTGTCCGGACCCTTCCGACTACAGCGGGAGGCGTCATCCTCCCCATTGTAATGCCACATTAGAATCCCTCTGTATTGGAGCGGCTAAACCCCTCGTACTATGGAGGTCGCCATTACCTCGACTATTGTTAATCCGGACTGGGCGAGCGTCCTTATCTTGTCCATGAGTTGACGAACTTACGCACTATCATCCTCCTAAAGACTCCGAGGGTGCCAGCTGTGGCGTTTCTTGAACGGAACGCTTGTGAACTCGGGAAGAGCCTTCCGAACTGGGCTGGGAAGTGTGACGTCCTCAATATAAAACCATTCAGAAGGCCATTCTCTGGATGCCTTCCTTGGTGTACCGGACAGGTATCCGGTATCGGTGATGCGCCATATTTCGGCTCCGCCCACTTCAAATATTGATCCCTCATGGTTATGAGGGACGAGGCAGAATAGATTTCTCCACAATTCAAAGTGGGGCCTCGCAACCTAGAAACAACTCGCATAAAGTGACATAACCCGCGATGTGCGGGATGGAGGCCGGAGTGAAGTTGTGCAGTTGGAGGCCATAATACTCTAGAAGACCTCGAAGGAACATATGAATTGGAAACCCGACGCCTCTTAGTAGATAGGGGACAAAACACACTCATTCCCCCTTGGATGGATTAGGGAAACCCTCTGCCTGGGTCTCGCCATTAAAGGAGGCCAGCCCTGCCCGAACGGGGACCAAATCTGCAGGAGGAAGAGATCCCTATTTTTGCAGCTTCTCCAGCTGATTGTGGGATATAGAGCACTTCTCCCACTCACCTTTTTCTGGGCCACAGGGATGGGAGGAGGAGCCAGGAGGACTAGCCATGTTAGTATGGTTTTTCCTAGCGATCTCTGAGGATTTTTCTGCGTGGTGCCGAATGGATCAAAGATCCAGTCTCTTTAAATAGACATTTTTTCTCATGTCGCCGGGGTGTTATTTGCAAAAATACCCTGACCTATTACATTCGCTTGACACGTCGAACCTGAAGCTGTTGATGCGCAAAAACCGAGGGGTATGACATTAAATGGAAGGCCGAATACATCACTTGGTGGTCAGAGGAGGAGGAACCCACCTTGCAATGCCGAAGACAATCTATGCGCCGAACACCTCGTCATTGAAGCCTGGTTTGGGGGCTACTGAGGGAGTCCTAGACTAAGGGGTCCTCGGGTGTTTGGCCTGTTAGCCATGGGCCGGACTGATGGGCTGTGAAGATACAAAGACCGAAGACTCTACCCGTGTCCAGATGGTACTCTTCTTGGCGTGGAAGGCAAGCTTGGCGATCAAATACATAGATTCCTTTCTCTGTAACCTACCTCTTGTAACGCTAGATCCTCCCGGGTGTCCATATAAACCGGAGGACTTAGTATGGAGGGGAGAGACTCATTACCCTAGTCATACAAGCTAGACTTCTAGGGTTTAGCCATTACGATCTTGTGGTAGATCAACTCTTGTAATACTCATATTCATCAAGATCAATCAAGCAGGAAGTAGGGTATTACCTCCATAGAGAGGGCCCGAACCTGGGTAAACATTGTGTCCCATGTCTCCTGTTACCATCGACCTTAGACGCGCAGTTCGGGACCCCTACCCGAGATTCGCCGGTTTTGACACCGACAACGGTCCGTTACTGGCATGTTCCGGTTGTGGGCCAAATTCAGCATGTGGTTACATTCAGCCCGTTTGTGGCCCGTTAGCCCATTGGGTTGTTGTCATAGCGTTATCAAATACGGCCTATTAACGGCCCATTATGGTCCACGAATAGTACGGCCCATGTTTGGCGAAATGATTATACGCCCCGTAGAAGGCCCATGGATCCTACGGCCCGTAGAAGACCAATGGATCATACGACCCGTATAAGGCCCATGGATGATACAGCCCGTATAAATTCCATGGATCCTATGGCCCGTAGAAGGCCCATGGATCCTACGTCTCGCAGGAGTACCATGGTTACAACAGTCTATGTGTTGCCATGATTATTGTGGCCTAGTTACCAAAAATAGGTTATTGTGGCCACTAGAAAAACGCGGAAAAAGAACTGCAGCGACTACAAGCCAACAACTAAACAAGACAATAAGGAAATAAACAAGCAAGCAACTAATGCTAGCCTATTACAGCTATTACACATATTACATCCATTAGGCATCAAAGTTCGCCACCAATGCAAATATAGGGAACAAAGCAGCATATTACATACACTGGCCGTCAAAATTGGCCAGTGGTGCAAATAAATGCAGCAGCAAAACAAGTCCATAACTGAAACAACTTC
The DNA here is from genome assembly GCF_003073215.2 of Triticum urartu. Lineage (NCBI taxonomy): Eukaryota > Viridiplantae > Streptophyta > Magnoliopsida > Poales > Poaceae > Triticum > Triticum urartu. Next base: position 127,249,514 of record NC_053027.1, read on the forward strand.
ACAAGATCTCAAGAAATGTTATCCTGGGTATCCACCATGCTAGCATTAAGCTTAGCAAGCTTATTAGCTTTGTCCTGTTTGGCGCTAAAATCCTCCAACGCTTGTTGTTGCATGATATGTCCATTTTGCATCATGTTTTCTTATTGTTATTTATAATGTTTTTATCCATTATAATGCTTTTTGGAGTAATTCTAATGCCTTTTCTCTCATAATTTACAATGTACACACAAAGAGGGAGAATTCCGGCCGCTGGAAATCTGGACCTGGAAAAGCTACGTCAGGCCACCTATTCGGCACAACTCCAAACAAGCTGAAACTTGACGAAGATTTTTATGGAATATATAAGAATTATTGGAGCAAATAACTACCAGAGGGGGCCCACCAAGTGGGCACAACCCACCTGGCCCACCTCCGGTGCCCATCTTCTGGTATATAGGTCATTTTGACCTAGAAAAAATAAGGAGAAGACTTTCGGGATGGAGCGCCGCCGTCTCGAGGCGGAACTTGGGCAGGAGAACTTTTGCCCTCCGGTGGAGCGATTCCGCCGGGGGAACTTCCCTCCCGGAGGGGGAAATCATCGTCATCATCATCACCAACAACTATCCCATCTTGGGGAGGGCAATCTCCATCAACATCTTCAACAACACCATCTCATCTCAAACCTTAGTTCATCTCTTGTGTTCAATCTTGTTACTGGAACTATAGATTGGTGCTTGTGGGTGACTAGTAGTGTTGATTACATCTCGTAGTTGATTACAATATGGTTTATTTGGTGGAAGATTATATGTTCAGATCCAATATGATATTTAATACTCCTCTGATCATGAGCATGTTTATCATTTGTGAGTAGTTACTTTTGTTCTCGAGGTCACGGGAGAAATCATGTTGCAAGTAATCATGTGAATTTGATATGTGTTTGATATTTTGATAGTATGTATGTTGTGATTCCCTTAGTGGTGTCATCTGAACGTCGACTACATGACACTTCACCATATTTGGGCCTAAGGGAATGCATTGTGGAGTAGCAATTATATGAAGGGTTGCGAGAGTGACAGAAGCTTAAACCCCAGTTTATGCGCTATTCCGTAAGGGACCGATTGGATCCAAAAGTTTAATGCTATGGTTAGAATTTATTCTTAATACTTTTCTCGTAGTTGTGGATGCTTGCGGGAGGGTTAATCATAAGTAGGAGGTTGTTCAAGTAAGAACATCACCTAAGCACAGGTCCACCCACATATCAAATTATCAAAGTAGCAAACAGAAATCGAACCAACATGATGAAAGTGACTAGATGAAATTCCCGCGTACCCTCAAGAACGCTTTGCTTATCATAAGAGACTGTTTTGGCCTGTCCTTTGCCTCAAAAGGATTGGGTACCTTGCTGCATATTTGTTACTACTATCGTTACTTGCTCGTTACAAATTATCTTGCTATCAAACTACTCCGCTACTTACAATGTCAGCACTTGCAGACATTACCTTACTGAAAACTACTTGTCGTTTCCTTCTGCTCCTCATTGGGTTCGACACTCTTACTTATCGAAAAGAGCTACAATTGATCCCCTATACTTGTGGGTCATCTAGGCTATTTTTTGGCGCCGTTGCCAGGGAGTGAAGCGCCTTTGGTAAGTGGAAATTGCTAAGGAAACATTTATATAGTGTGCTGAAATTTATTGTCACTTGTTACTATGGAAAACAATCCTTTGAGGGGTTTGTTCGTGGTATCTTGACCTCATCCGGAACCACAATTAGTTACCCCTCAACCTACCGCATCTACTGAAAATATTTAATATGAAATTCCTTCGGGTATGATAGAACAACTGCTAGCTAATCCTTATGCAGGAGATGGAACCGAACATCCTGATTTGCACTTGATATATGTGGAACAAATTTGTGGATTGTTTAAGCTTGCAGGTTTACCCAAAGATGAACTTATGAAAAAGGTTTTCCCTTTATCTTTGAAGGTAAAAGCATTGGCGTGGTATAGGCTATGCCATGATATTGGATCTTGGAATTGGAATTATATATATATAATTTTTGGCCTCGTGAAGGAAAAAGTATCCTATGTATCTAGTTCATTGTGATCAAAGTTATATATATAATTTTTGGCCTCGTGAAGGAAAAAGTATCGCTCTAGCTTGGGGGAGGCTTAAGTCAATGTTATATTCTTTCCCCAATCATGAGCTCTCAAGAGAAATTATTATCCAGAATTTTTATGCTCGGCTTTCTCGTAATGACCAAACCATGCTTGATACTTCTTGTGTTGGTTCTTTTATGAAGAAGACTATTGAATTCCGGTGGGATCTTTTGGAAAGAATTAAACGCAACTCTGAAGATTGGGAACTCGCCGAAGGTAAAAAGTCAGGTATTAAACTTAAGTATGATTGTGTTAAATCTTTTATGAATGCCGATGCTTTTCAAAAGCTAAATATGGACTTGACTCTGAGATAGTAGCCTCCTTTTGTGAATAATTTGCTACTCATGTTGAACTCCCTAAAGAGAAGTGGTTTAAATATCGCCCACCTATGAAAGAAGAAATTAAAGAACCGCTACCAACTAAGGAAGAAACTATACTTTATAATGTTGATCAAGTTGTCCCTTCTGCTTATATTGAGAAACCACCTTTCCCTGTTAGGATAAAGGAACATGCTAAAGTTTCAACTGTGGTTAAAAAAAGCTACATTAGAACACCTAAACCTGATGAACAAATTAAAGTAGAACCTAGCATAGCTATGGTTAAAGATCTCTTAGAAGAAGATATAGATGGGCATGTTATTTACTTGTGTGAAGAAGCTGCTAGAATTGCTAAACCTGATAAAAGGGATAAACATAGACCTATTATGGGCATGCCTGTCATCTCAGTTAAAATAGGAGATCACTGTTATCATGGTTTATGTGACATGGGTGCTAGTGTGAGTGCTATTCCTTACACCTTTATCAAGAAATTATGAAAGACATAGCACCTGTAGATTTAGAAGAAATAGATGTTACTATTAAACTTGCTAATAGAGACACCATATCACCATTTGGGATTGTTAGAGATGTTGAAGTCTCGTGTGGGAAAAAAATACCCTACTGATTTTCTTGTTCTTGGTTCCCCACAAGATGACTTCTGTCCCATTATCTTTGGTAGACCTTTCTTGAACACCATTAATGCTAAGATAGATTGTTAGAAACAAACTGTTGGTGTTAGGTTCGGTGATGAGTCTCATGAGTTTAATTTTTCCAAGTTTAGTAGAAATCTTTATGAAAAATAATTGCCTAGTAAGGATGAATTAATTGGTCTTGCTTCTATTGTTGTACCACCTACTGATCCTTTAGAACAATATTTGCTAGACCATGAAAATGATTTACATATGCATGAAAGAAATGAAATAGGTAAGATTTTCTTTGAACAACGTCCTCTGCTTAAACACAATTTGCCTATTGAAACTCTGGGAGTTCCTCCTCCACCTAAAGGTGATCCTATGTTTGAATTAAAACAATTGCCAGACACTTTGAAATATACTTATCTTGGTGAAAAGGAAATATATCCTATTATTATTAGTGCTAACCGTACCTTCAAAAACATGACTAAGAAATATTATTGAAAGTTCTAAGGAAGCACCGAGCTGCTATTGGATATACTCTTGATGATTTAAAGGGCATTAGTCCCACTCTATGTTAGCACAAAATTAATATGGAACCTGATGCTAAACCTGTTGTTGATCACCAACGTCGGTTAAAACCGAAGATGAAAGAGGTGGTAAGAACGGAAATATTAAAACTTTTGGAAGCAGGTATAATATATCCCATAGCTGATTGTAGATGGTAAGTCCTGTTGTGTCCCTAAGAAAGGAGGTATTACTATTGTTCCTAATGATAAAAATGAACTTATTCCACAAAGAATTATTCCAGGCTATAGAATGGTAATTGATTTTAGAAAATTAAACAAAGCAACTAGAAAAGATCATTAACCTTTGCCTTTTATTGATCAAATGCTTGAAAGATTATCTAAGCACACACACTTTTGTTTCCTTGATGGATATTCTGGCTTTTCACAAATACCTGTTTCTCAACCTGATCAAGAAAATACCACTTTTACTTGTCCCTTTGGAACATATGCTTATAGACATATGCCTTTTGGTTTATGTAATGCACCTGCTACCTTTCAAAGATGTATGACTGCTATATTCTCTGATTTTTGTGAAAAGATAATTGAGGTTTTCATGGATGACTTCTCTGTTCATGGGAAGTCTTTTGATGATTCTTTAAGCAATCTTGATCGAGTTTTGTAGAGATGTGAACAAACAAATCTTGTCTTGAATTGGGAGAAGTGCCACTTTATGGTTAATGAAGGCATTGTCTTGGGTCATAAAATTTCTGAAAGAGGTATTGAAGTGGACCAAGATAAGGTTGATGCAATTGAGAAAACTAGATGACACCCCACGCGTTGCTGTGGGAATACATGCTAAAAATAAAACTAACAATAACAATAAACATTTCTTTAAATAGAAGTGGAAATAACAAAATATTTTTTAGGAAACCTAAGTTTGGGGAAAACCGGAAGCTTGAAGCAAAAATATTGATATATCTTAAAATTATGTTTAGTAGTAGAGCACTAGATCACGTGACCATATGAAAGGTAAACTGCCATAGACATCACAACTGACATAGAACAAAAGAAAGGCATGAACTATCCGAGCCTAGTTAAAAAATTGAAGGGCAAAAGAAAGGCATGAATGACCAGAACCTGATCCAAAAATATGCCCACAAAAATCTTCCAAGGACAAAAAATATAGCTGCTAGTAATAGTAGTCGGTAACATCAAGAAATGAAATTAATTCTCGTCCCCAAATTTACATACTAATAACAATGGAACAGGTACCAAGATTTGAAATTAAAGTCGCATCAACATTCTAAGTGAGGATGGGCAACAAATAATTAACGCGACCAGACCAGCGTAAGAAAAAAGGCACCTTTTGTTTTACCTGCGGTGGGGCTTCAATTATCGATACTATGGCCACACCAATAGAAGTAGCCCATTGGTCTGCACCGGCTCATGCACACTGCCTGACACCGTTAAGTGTGTGTGCTGAAGTGACACCGTCGAGGGTGTTGACTAGTCAGTGGTGTCGATGATGCGGAGTGTAATGCAATCGGTCATCCCAGCTAACGGAGGCAATCTTTGGTTAATCAGCATAACTTAGTCAACCCCAATACCCCATCCTAACCACAACCAAATGAAACGACACAAAAATGACTCAAATGAAGTTAGCGGGTGGGTTAAGAAAAAATACAAAATCCAATTGTAGAAGGATGAGTAGCAGAGGCGTGTGCATAGTTGGTTGCAATACCAGACCGACATCTCCATCTGCCTGTTCCTCTCCCAGCCCTAAAGGAAGCCAGCACGGGACTCATGTACACCTGATTAGATTGCTGAATTTAGTTTCACCGGAACAGAGAGAGAGGAGGAGGAGGAGGATGACCGCCTCCATCTCAACAATGCCACAGGGCACCACAGGATTCCCACTAGGAATGGAATCATAATCAGAGAGAGAGGAAAAGCATCAACATCGCTGCCATGTCGATGGCGCTACAACTCACCAGATCCGTTCACACCTGGAATAGAACCATAGTCGGAGAGAGCATAGAGAGCCGACGGACACGCCGAAGACCGATGGTCATGACCAGATGCGAAGATTGCCTGTTTTTCTAGCCGCATAGAGGCGGCTATTTAGGGGTGGGGGAGATACGGCGTGATGGAAGACTATTTGGCTCTTTTCTTAATGAGACGGTCGGTGTACTTGTCAATCAATACCATTGGACTTTCCGTTCGTGAAATGTGAACATAAAAATAGCTAAAACGAAGAATAATTGTTGATGTGGCAAAGTGATGAGGTGGATAGGCTGCATGTCAAGAAAAATAAGATAGTGGGGATAAACTATTTAGGTATTATAGATGCCATGCCCTAAAGATATAAAAGTTATTCATAGTTTCTTAGGTCATGTTGGTTTCTATAGGAGATTTATCAAAGACTTTTCTAAAATTTCTAGGACTCTTACTAGTCTTTTGCAAAAGGATATTCCTTTTATTTTTTATGATGATTGTTTAGAAGCCTTTGAAACACTCAAGAAAGCCTTAATTTCTACACCTATTGTTCAACCAGCTGATTGGAACTTGCCTTTTGAAATTATGTGTGATGCTAGTGATTATGCTGTTGGTGCCGTTCTAGGACAAAGAGTTGATAAGAAATTGAATGTTATTCATTATGCTAGTAAAACTCTAGACGGTGCTCAGAGAAATTGTGCTAGTACTGAAAAGGAATTCTTAGCAGTGGTGTTTGCTTGTGATAAATTTAGACCTTATATTGTTGATTCCAAAGTAACTGTTCACACAGACCATGCTGCTATTAAATATCTTATGGAAAAGAAAGATGCTAAACCTAGACTTATTCATTGGGTTCTCTTGTTAGAAGAATTTGATTTACATATCATTGATAGAAAAGGCGCTGAGAACCCCATAGCTGATAACTTTTCTAGGCTTGAAAATGTGCTTGATGACCCACTACCTATTGATGATAGTTTTCCTGATGAGCAGTTAGCTGCAATAAATGTTTCTCAAGGTACTCCTTGGTATGCTGACTATGCTAATTACGTTGTTGCTAAATACTTACCACCTAGCTTTACTTACCAACAAAATAAAAAAATTCTTCTATGATTTAAGACATTACTTTTGGGATGACCCTCATCTATATAAAGAAGGAGTAGATGGTATTATTAGACGTTGTGTACCTGAGAATGAACGGGGAAAAATCCTACGGAAATGTCACTCCGAAGCTTATGGAAGGCATCATGCTGGAGATACAACTGCTCACAAGGTATTGCAATCTGGATTTTATTGGCCTACTCTCTGCAAGGATGCCCGTAAGTTCGTCTTATCTTGTGATGAATGTCAAAGAATAGGTAATATCGGTAAGCATCAAGAAATGCCTATGAATTATTCACTTGCTATTGAACCATTTTACGTTTGGGGATTTGATTACATGGGACCTTTTCCTTCCTCTAATGGGTATACACATATTTTGGTTGTTGTTGATTATGTTACTAAGTGGGTAGAAGCTATTCCAACCAGTAGTGTTGATCACAACACCTCTATTAAAATGCTTAAGGATGTTATTTTCCGAAGGTTTGGAGTCCCCATATATTTAATGACTGATGGTGGTTCACACTTTATTCATGGTGCTTTCTGTAAAATGCTTGCCAAGTATGATGTTAACCATAGAATTGCATCACCCTATCATCCCCAGTATAGTGGTCAAGTTGAGCTTAGCAACAGAGAAACAAAATTAATTTTGCAAAATATTGTCAATAGGTTCTAGAAGAATTGGTCTAAGAAATTAGATGATGCACTTTGGGCTTATAGAACAACATATAAAAATCCTATGGGTATGTCTCCTTATAAAATGGTTTATGGAAAAGCTTATCATTTGCCTCTTGAGTTAGAACATAAAGCATTTTGGGCAGTTAAAGAAATCAACTATGATTTCAAACTTGCTGGTGAAAAGAGGTTAATTGATATTATCTCTCTAGATGAATGGAGAACCCAAGCTTATGATAATGCAAAATTATTCAAAGAAAAAGTTAAAAGATGGCATGACAAAAGAATTCAAAAGTGTGAGTTTAAAGTCGGAGAATATGTTCTTTTGTACAACTCTCGTTTCAGATTCTTTGCAGGAAAACTCCTCTCAAAATGTGAAGGCCCATATGTCATTGAGGAGGTTTACCGGTCTAGAGCCATTAAAATAAATAATTCCGAAGGTACTAACCCGGAGGTTGTCAATGGGCAACGAATAAAGCATTATATCTCAGGTACGCCCATTAATATCGAAAGTAATATTATCCAAACTTTGACGCCGGAAGAACACATAAAAGAGTCCTTCTGGAACACTCCAGAATCGTGAAAATAAGGAGGTACGTGATATGGTAAGTAAACGGACTCTGAAAAATCTGAAAAAATATTTTTTATCAGTTTTGGAATATTTAAGAATTTTGGAAATAAAGGACCTTCCAGGAAGCATCCCCTGGTGGGCACAATACACCAGGGCGCCAGGCTTGCCTGGCGCGCCCAGGTGGGTTGTGCCCACCTGGGACACCTTCCGTACTCCGGTTTTCTCCTGTATGCTTGTCCTCCAAGATAAAAAAATCTATATATACTTCATGAACCTGTTAGCGACCGTATCGCGGAGAAAATCCTCAGTTCTCTTTTCTTGTTGTTTCCGGTTAGATTTATCAAGCCAGGCATCATGTCTTTCTGCGCCTCCAACCACATGGAAGAAGATGCTTGGCTGATGAAGATCGAGACGAAGAGGAGGAACCTACGGACGCCATCAAGGGAGACAAGGGCAAGGAAGCTACCGTAGATCCATCCCCGGTGGCAACACAAGCACTACTAGCCGAGGAGGAGGAAGATATGTAAGTCCTACCTTACTCACCTCACTCCTGCTGAGATTGAAGCTTTTCGCGTCATTGAAATAGTTCGCATACAAAATAAGTATCTCACTTGCGAAAATAATCTGCATCAAGAGCATATCACCTATCTCCGGAGCGTCATTCTTCGGTTGGAGAATCTCTTGATCCTTAAGGATAGATTTCTTGTTCACCACCATCTTCTTCTACACCACCAAAGGAGAATTGAGTATCGGGTATGGGCACTCCCTTTGGCTTCCGCCAAGCTTGGGGAGGTGCCCCGGTATCGTATCATCCCACTATCTTTTTGCTTTTACTTATCTTAGTTCGATCTTTTGCTTTAGAATGAATGAAATTTTAGTTCAATCCTTTCTTATTTGAGAGTTTGCTTAGTGATCTATCCTTGTAATCGTGTGCAAGTTATATAATCAAGCGTAGTTTGAGTTTTTGCTTTGTTTACTTTCATGTTGCAAATAAAGAAAAGAAATAAGAAAGAAAGAAAAAGAGAAATGAAATAAATAAATAAAAGAAAGGAAATAAATCAATAAGATCATATACTAATCCTATGGTAGGTGATAACACCACATAAGGAAAAGTATAAGTAGGAAATTTTATTAGAGAATGACAAACATAGCATTAGTCAATGATGCAAATCATGAAACAATTAATAAGGGAAGAGAAGATTCACATATAAATATACTATCCTAGAGATCTTTTGTGATTGTGAGCCCTCATCAAAATATTATATGCAAAAATTGTTGACGTTGGACAAGGAAGACAACTTAGTGGTTTACGTTTGTTTATATTCACATAGAAGTCATGCGGTCATAGATCCTTCAACATGTGGTGCTTGCCCCTATCTTTGCCCCCTATCTTTGCTTTGCCCCCTAACTTGTGCATCCAAAAACCCTTAAACCCAAATCTCATTTTCAAAGTGTCCACCATACCTACCTAGGGATTGAGCAAGATCCCAAAAGTAAGTTGTCATCGGTGCAAAAAGGCAATAGAAATTGCTTCTAAAAATGTGAGATCATTTAGTGTAAGAGAAAATTGAGCGTTGTACGACCTTGGATGACAAAGAATAAAAGCGACAGACTACATAATAAATGTTGTCATCTTAAGGGGCAATACAACATGATGTTCTCTTGCACTAACGGATTGAGCATACAAACAAATAAGCGCATGGCAACCTCTAATTCCCTCTGCGAAGGGCCTATCTTTTACCTTTATGTATTTACTTTTATGCAAAGAGTCAAAGTTTTCCGTCTATTCCTTTTTATTTTTCTCTCTTGGCAAGCATCATGTGGTGAGGAAAGATCTAGGCACATATGTCCAGTTGAATAATGCTTTCATGAGTTATTATTGTTGACATCACCCTTGAGGTGAGTATGTTGGGAGGCAAAACAATAAACCACTATCTTTCTATGTGTCTGGTTGAAACATTTTGCTCATGTGTACACAGTGAGTGTTAGCAATCATAGAAGACTATATGATGGTTGAGTATGTGGACTTGCCTAAAGGCTCCGACATGTGACCCTTCCTGAAAAGATGATGAATTGTAGTTGCAAAATTGACTGAGAACATAGTTTGTTGGTTTCTAATAGAGTTTTAGCTTTATAATTCGATTGTGTGATGAACTGTTACTTATTCATGAGAAGTTATGATAAAAGTCTGATGTTTAAATTTGTTGTTGTTATAATAATCCACATGATGCTTCTATGTCCATATTTTGTTTTTATCGACACCTCTCTCTCAAAGCATGTGGACATGTTTTTCGATTTCGATTTTCGCTTGAGGACAAGCGAGATCTAAGCTTGAGGGAGTTGATACGTCCATTTTTCATCATGTTTTCTTACTGCTATTTATAATGTTTTTATCCATAATAATGCTTTTTGGAGTAATCCTAATGCATTTCCCTCATAATTTACAAGGTACACACAGAGGGAGAATTCCGGCAGCTCGAAATTTGGACCTGGAAAAGTTACGTCAGGCCACCTATTCTGCAAAACTCCAAACAAGCTGAAACTTGATGGAGATTTTTTATGGAATATATAAGAATTATTGGAGCAAATAACTACTAGAGGGGCCCCACCAGGTGGGCACAATGCACCTGGGCGCGCCAGGGAGCCTAGGCGCGCCCTGGTGGGTTGTGCCCTCCTCGGCCCACCTCCGGTGCCCATCTTCTGGTATATAGGTCATTTTTACCTAGAAAAAATAAGGAGAGGACTTTAGGGACGGAGCGCCTCCGTCTCGAGGCGGAACTTGGGCAGGAGCACTTTTGCCCTCCGGCGGAGCGATTCCGCCAGGGGAACTTCCCTCCCAGAGGGGGAAATCATCGTCATCATCATCACCAACAACTCTCCCATCTTGGGGACGGCAATCTCCATCAACATCTTGAACAGCACCATCTCATCTCAAACCCTAGTTCATCCCTTGTGTTCAATCTTGTTACCAGAACTACAGATTGGTGCTTGTGGGTGACTAGTAGTGTTGATTACATCTTGTAATTGATTACTCTATGGTTTATTTGGTGGAAGATTATATGTTCAGATCCAATATGCTATTTAATACTCCTAAGATGATGAGCATGTTTATCATTTGTGAGTAGTTACTTTTGTTCTTGAGGTCACGGGAGAAATCATGTTGCAAGTAATCATATGAATTTGATATGTGTTCGATATTTTCGTAGTGTGTATGTTGTGATTCCCTTAGTGGTGTCAAGTGAACGTCGACTACATGACACTTCACCATATTTGGGACTAAGGGAATGCATTGTGGAGTAGCAATTAGATGATGGGTTGCGAGAGTGATGGAAGCTTATGTTGGGGAACATAGTAATTTCAAAAAAATTCCTACACACACGCAAGATCATGGTGATGCACAGCAACGAGAGGGGAGAGTGTGATCTACGTACCCTTGTAGACCAACAGCGGAAGCGTTATGACAACGCGGTTGATGTAGTCGTACGTCTTCACGGCCCAACCGATCAAGCACCGAAACTACGGCACCTCCAAGTTCTAGCACACGTTCAGTTCGATGACGATCCCCGGACTCCGATCCAGCAAAGTGTCGGGGAAGAGTTCCGTCAGCACGACGGCGTGGTGACGATCTTGATGTTCAACTGTCGCAGGGCTTCGCCTAAGCACCACTACAATATTATCGAGGACTATGGTGGAAGGGGGCACCGCACACGGTTAAGAGAACGATCTTAGAGATAAACTTGTGTGTCTAGGGGTGCCCCTTGCCCCCGTATATAAAGGAGCCAAGGGGGGTGCGGCCGGCCCTAGGAGGAGGCGCGCAGGAGGAGTCCTACTCCTACCGGGAGTAGTACTCCCCTCCCTTTTCCTTAGTTGGATTAGGACTTGGGGGGGGGGGAAGGAAGAGAGGGAAGAAAGGAAAGGGGGGGGCGCCGCCCCCCCCCTCCTTGTCCAATTCAGACTTGGGGGGAGGGGCGCGCGGCAGCCCCTAGGCTTCCTCTCCTCTTCCTCCACTAGGCCCATTAAGGCCCATCAGGTTACCGGGGGGTTCCGGTAACCTCCCAGTACTCCGGTAAAATGTCGATTTCACCCAGAACACTTACGATGTCCAAACATAGGCTTCCAATATATCAATCTTTATGTCTCGACCATTTCGAGACTCCTCGTCATGTCCGTGATCACATCCGGGACTCCGAACTAACTTCGGTACATCAAAACTCATAAACTCATAATATAACTGTCATCGAAACTTTAAGCATGCGGACCCTATGGGTTCGAGAACAATGTAGACATGACTGAGACACGTCGCCGGTCAATAACCAATAGCGGAACCTGGATGCTCATATTGGCTCCCACATATTCTACGAAGATCTTTATCGGTCAGACCGCATAACAACATACGTTGTTCCCTTTGTCATTAGTATGTTACTTGCCCGAGATTCGATCGTCGGTATCTCAATACCTAGTTCAATCTCGTTACCGGCAAGTCTCTTTACTCGTTTCGTAATACATCATGTCGCAACTAACTCATTAGTTGCAATGCTTGCAAGGCTTATGTGATGTGCATTATCGAGAGGGCCCAGAGATACCTCTCCGACAATCGGAGTGACAAATCCTAATCTCGAAATACGCCAACCCAACATGTACCTTTGGAGACACCTGTAGAGCTCCTTTATAATCACCCAGTTACGTTGTGACATTTGGTAGCACACAAAGTGTTCCTCCGACAAACGGGAGTTGCATAATCTCATAGTCATAGGAACACGTATAAGTCAAGAAGAAAGCAATAGCAACATACTAAACGATCGGGTGCTAAGCTAATGGAATGGGTCATGTCAATCACATTATTCTCCTAATAATGTGATCCCGTTAATCAAATGACAACACATGTGTATGGTTAGGAAACATAACCATCTTTGATTAACGAGCTAGTCAAGTAGAGGCATACTAGTGACGTTTAGTTTGTCTATGTATTCACACAAGTATTATGTTTCCGGATAATACAATTCTAGCATGAATAATAAACATTTATCATGATATAAGGAAATAAAATAATAACATTATTATTGCCTCTAGGGCATATTTCCTTCAGTCTCCCACTTGCACTAGAGTCAATAATCTAGATTACACAGTAATGATTCTAACACCCATGGAGCTTTGGTGTTGATCATGTGTTGCTCGTGGAAGAGGCTTAGGCAACGGGTCTGCAACATTCAGATCCGTATGTATCTTGCAAATCTCTATGTCTCTCACCTGGACTAGATCCCAGATGGAATTGAAGCATCTCTTGATGTGCTTGGTTCTCTTGTGAAATCTGGATTCCTTTGCCAAGGCAATTGCACCAGTATTGTCACAAAATATTTTCATTGGACCCGATGCACTAGGTATGACACCTAGATTGGATATGAACTCCTTCATCCAGACTCCTTTGTTTACTTCTTCCGAAGCAGCTATGTACTCTGCTTCACATATAGATCCCGCCACAACGCTTTGTTTAGAACTGCACCAATTGACAGCTCCACCGTTTAATGTAAACACGTATCCGGTTTGCGATTTAGAATCGTCCGGATCAGTGTCAAAGCTTGCATCAACGTAACCATTTACGATGAGTTCTTTGTCACCTCCATATACGAGAAACATATCCTTAGTCCTTTTCAGGTATTTCAGGATGTTCTTGACCGCTGTCCAGTGATCCACTCCAGGATTACTTTGGTACCTCCCTCCTAGACTTATAACAAGACACACATCAGGTCTGGTACACAGCATTGCATACATGATAGAACCTATGGCTGAAGCATAGGGAACATCTTTCATTCTCTCTCTATCTTCTGCAGTGGTCGGGTATTGAGTCTTACTCAACTTCACACCTTGTAACATAGGTAATAATCCTTTCTTTGCTTGATCCATTTTGAACTTCTTCAAAACTTTGTCAAGGTATGTGCTTTGTGAAAGTCCAATTAAGCGTCTTGATCTATCTCTATAAATCTTAATGCCCAATATGTAAGCAGCTTCACCGAGGTCTTTCATTGAAAAACTTTTATTAAAGTATCCCTTTATGCTATCCAGAAATTCTATATCATTTCCGATTAGTAATATGTCATCTACATATAATATCAGAAATGCTACAGAGCTCCCACTCACTTTCTTGTAAATACAGGCTTCTCCAAAAGTCTATACAAACCAAATCTTTGATTACACTATCAAAGCGTTTATTCCAACTCCGAGAGGCTTGCACCAGTCCATAAATGGATCGCTGGAGCTTGCACACTTTGTTAGCTCCCTTTGGATCGACAAAACCTTCCAGCTGCATCATATACAACTCTTCTTCCAGAAATCCATTCAGGAATGCAGTTTTGACATCCATCTACCATATTTCATAATCATAAAATGCAGCAATTGCTAACATGATTCGGACAGACTTAAGCATCGCTACGGGTGATAAGGTCTCATCGTAGTCAATCCCTTGAACTTGTCGAAAACCTTTTGCGACAAGTCGACCTTTGTAGACAGTAACATTACCGTCAGCGTCAGTCTTCTTCTTGAAGATCCATTTATTTCCTATTGCTTGCCGATCATTGGGCAAGTCAACCAAAGTCCATACTTTGTTCTCATACATGGATCCCATCTCAGATTTCATGGCTTCAAGCCATTTTGCAGAATCTGGGCTCACCATCGCTTCTTCATAGTTCGTAGGTTCATCATGATCTAGTAGCATGACTTCCAGAACAGGATTACCGTACCACTCTGGTGCGGATCTTACTCTGGTTGATCTACGAGGTTCAGTACTATCTTGTTCTGAAGTTTCATGATCATCATCATTAGCTTCCTCACTAATTGGTGTAGGTGTCACAAAAAATGGTTTCTATGATGTACTACTTTCTAATAAGGGAGCAGGTACAGTTACCTCATCAAGTTCTACTTTCCTCCCACTCACTTCTTTTGAGAGAAACTCCTTCTCTAGAAAGTTTCCGAATTTAGCAACAAAAGTCTTGCCTTCGGATCTGTGATAGAAGGTGTATCCAATAGTTTCCTTTGGATATCCTATGAAGACACATTTCTCCGATTTGGGTTTGAGCTTATCAGGTTGAAGCTTTTTCACACAAGCATCGCAGCCCCAAACTTTCAGAAATGACAACTTTGGTTTCTTGCCAAACCACAGTTCATAAGGTGTCGTCTCAATGGATTTTGATGGTGCCCCATTTAACGTGAATGCGACCGTCTCTAAAGCATAACCCCAAAACAATAACGGTAAATCAGTAAGAGACATCATAGATCACACCATGTCTAGTAAAGTACGATTACGACGTTCGGACACACCATTACGCTGTGGTGTTCCGGGTGGCGTGAGTTGCGAAACTATTCCGCATTGTTTCAAATGTACACCAAACTCGTAACTCAAATATTCTCCTCCATGATCAGATCGTAGGAATTTTATTTTCTTGTTACGATGATTTTCAACTTCACTCTGAAATTCTTTGAACTTTTCAAATGTTTCAGACTTATGTTTCATTAAGTAGATATACCCATATATGCTTAAGTCATCTGTGAAGGTGAGAAAATAACGATATCCGCCACGAGCCTCAACATTCATCGGACCACATACATCTGTATGTATGATTTCCAACAAATCTGTTGCTCTCTCCATAGTACCGGAGAACGGTGTTTTTGTCATCTTACCCATAAGGCACGGTTCGCAAGTACCAAGTGATTCATAATCAAGTGGTTCCAAAAGTCCATCAGTATGGAGTTTCTTCATGCGCTTTACACCGATATGACCTAAACGGCAGTGCCACAAATAAGTTGCACTATCATTATCAACTCTACATCTTTTGGCTTCAACATTATGAATATGTGTGTCACTACTATCGAGATTTAATAAGAATAGACCATTCTTCATGGGTGCATGACCATAAAAGATTTTACTCATATAAATAGAACAACCATTATTCTCTGATTTAAATGAATAACCGTCTCGCATCAAACAAGATCCAGATATAATGTTCATGCTCAACGCTGGCACCAAATAACAATTATTTAGGTCTAATACTAATCCCGAAGGTAGATGTAGAGGTAGCGTGCCGACCGCGATCACATTGACTTTGGAACCATTTCCCACGCGCATCGTCTCCTCATCCTTATCAATCTTCGCTTAATGCGTAGTACCTGTTTCGAGTTGCAAATGTTAGCAACAGAACCAGTATCAAATACCCAGGTGCTACTGCGAGCATTAGTAAGGTACACATCAATAACATGTATATCGTATATACCTTTGTTCAGCTTGCCATCCTTCTTATCCGCCAAATACGTGGGGCAGTTCCGCTTCCAGTGACCAGTCTGCTTGTAGTAGAAGCACTCAGTTTCAGGCTTAGGTCCAGATTTGGGTTTCTTCTCTTGAGCAGCAACTTGCTTGTTGTTCTTTTTGAAGTTCTCTTTCTTCTTTCCTTTGCCCTTTTTCTTGAAACTAGTGGTCTTGTTGACCATCAACACTTGATGCTCCTTCTTGATTTCTACCTCCGCAGCTTTCAGCATTGCGAAGAGCTCGGGAATAGTCTTATTCATCCCTTGCATATTATAGTTCATCACGAAGCTCTTGTAGCTAGGTGGCAGTGATTGGAGAATTATGTCAATGACGCAATCATCTGGAAGATTAACTCCCAATTGAATCAAGTGATTATTATACCCAGACATTTTGAGTATATGCTCACTCACAGAATTGTTCTCCTCCATCTTGCATCTATAGAACTTATTGGAGACTTCATATCTCTCAATCCAGGCATTTGCTTGAAATATTAACTTCAACTCCCGGAACATCTCATATGCTCCATGACGTTCAAAACGTCGTTGAAGTCCCGATTCTAAGCCGTAAAGCATGGCACACTGAACTATCAAGTAGTCATCAGCTTTGCTCTGCCATACATTCATAACATCTGGTGTTACTCCAGCAGCAGGCCTGGCACCCAGCGGTGCTTCCAGGATGTAATTCTTCTGTGCAGCAATGAGGATAATCCTCAAGTTATGGACCCAGCCCGTGTAATTGCTACCATCATCTTTCAACTTTGCTTTCTCAAGGAACGCATTAAAATTCAACGGAACAACAGCACGGGCCATCTATCTACAATCAAACATAAACAAGCAAGATACTATCAGGTACTAAGTTCATGATAAATTAAAGTTCAATTAATCATATTACTAAAGAACTCCCACTTAGATAGACATCCCTCTAATCCTCTAAGTGATCACGTGATCCAAATCAACTAAACCATGTCTGATCATCACGTGAGATGGAGTAGTTTCATTGGTGAACATCACTATGTTGATCATATCTACTATATGATTCACGCTCGACCTTTCGGTCTCCGTGTTCCGAGGCCATATCTGTATATGCTTGGCTCATCAAGTATAACCTGAGTATTCCGCGTGTGCAACTGTTTTGCACCCGTTGTATTTGAACGTAGAGCCTATCACACCCGATCATCACGTGGTGTCTCAGCATGAAGAACTTTCGCAACAGTGCATAATCAGGGAGAATACTTCTTGATAATTAGTGAGAGATCATCTTAAAATGCTACCGTCAATCAAAGCAAGATAAGATATAAAAGATAAACATCACATGTAATCAATATAAGTGATATGATATGGCCATCATCATCTTGTGCTTGTGATCTCCATCTTCGAAGCACCGTCATGATCACCATCGTCACCGGCGCGACACCTTGATCATCATCATAGCATTGTTGTCGTCTCGTCAATCGTATGCTTCCACGACTATCGCTACCGCTTAGTGATAAAGTAAAGCATTACAGCGCAATTGCATTGCATACAATAAAGCGACAACCATATGGCTCCTGCCAGTTGCTGATAACTCAGTTACAAAACATGATCATCTCATACAATAAAATTAGCATCATGTCTTGACCATATCACATCACAACATACCCTGCAAAAACAAGTTAGACGTCCTCTACTTTGTTGTTGCAAGTTTTACGTGGCTGCTACGGGCTTAGCAAGAACCATTCTTACCTACGCATCAAAACCACAATGATAGTTTGTCAAGTTGGTGCTGTTTTAACCTTCGCAAGGACCGGGCGTAGCCACACTTGGTTCAACTAAAGTTGGAGAAACTGACACCCGCTAGCCACCTTTGTGCAAAGCACGTCGGGAGAACCGGTCTCGCGTAAGCGTACGCGTAATGTTGGTCCGGGCCACTTCGTCCAACAATACCGCTGAACCAAAGTATGACATGCTGGTAAGCAGTATGACTTATATCTCCCACAACTCACTTGTGTTCTACTCGTGCATATAACATCAACGCATAAAACCTAGGCTCGGATGCCACTGTTGGGGAATGTAGTAATTTCAAAAAATTTCCTACACACACGCAAGATCATGGTGATGCACAGCAACGAGAGGGGAGAGTGTGATCTACGTACCCTTGTAGACCGACAGCGGAAGCGTTATGATCAAGCACGGCCCGACCGATCAAGCACCGAAACTACGGCACCTCCGAGTTCTAGCACACGTTCAGCTCGATGAAGATCCCCGGACTCCGATGCAGCAAAGTGTCGGGGAAGAGTTCCGTCAGCATGACGGCGCGGTGAAGATCTTGATGGTCAACTGTCGCAGGGCTTCGCCTAAGCACCATTACAATATTATCGAGGACTATGGTGGAAGGGGGCACCGCACACGGTTAAGAGAACGATCTTAGAGATCAACTTGTGTGTCTAGGGGTGCCCCCTGCCCCCGTATATAAAGGAGCCAAGGGGGGGGTGCGGCCGACCCTAGGAGGAGGCGCGCAGGAGGAGTCCTACTCCTACCGGGAGTAGGACTCCCCTCCCTTTTCCCTAGTTGGATTAGGACTTGGGGGGGAGGAGGAGAGGGAAGAAAGGAAAGGGGGGGGGGGCGCCGCCCCCCTCCTTGTACAATTCGGACTTGGGGGGAGGGGCGCGTGACAGCCTCTAGGCCTCCTCTCCTCTTCCTCCACTAGGCCCATTAAGGCCCATTAGGTTACCGGGGGGTTTCGGTAACCTCCCGGTACTCCAGTAAAATGTCGATTTCACCCGGAACACTTCCGATGTCCAAACATAGGCTTCCAATATATCAATCATTAAGTCTCGACCATTTCGAGACTCCTCGTCATGTCCGTGATCACATCCGGGACTCCGAACTAACTTCGGTACATCAAAACTCATAAACTCATAATATAACTGTCATCGAAACTTTAAGCGTGCGGACCCTACGGGTTCGAGAACAATGTAGACAGGACCGAGACACGTCTCCGGTCAATAACCAATAGCAGAACCTGGATGCCCATATTGGCTCCCACATATTCTACGAAGATCTTTATCGGTCAGACCGCATAACAACATACGTTGTTCCCTTTGTCATCGGTATGTTACTTGCCCGAGATTCGATCGTCGGTATCTCAATACTTAGTTGAATCTCGTTACCGGCAAGTCTCTTTACTCGTTTCTTAATACATCATCTCGCAACTAACTCATTAGTTGCAATGCTTGCAAGGCTTATGTGATGTGCATTACCGAGAGGGCCCGGAGATACCTCTCCGACAATCGGAGTGACAAATCCTAATCTCGAAATACGCCAACCCAACATGTACCTTTGGAGACACCTATAGAGCTCCTTTATAATCACCCAGTTACGTTGTGACGTTTGGTAGCACACAAAGTGTTCCTCCGGCAAACGGGAGTTGCATAATCTCATAGTCATAGGAACATGTATAAGTCATGAAGAAAGCAATAGCAACATACTAAACGATCGGGTGTTAAGCTAATGGAATGGGTCATGTCAATCACATTATTCTCCTAATAATGTGATCCCGTTAATCAAATGACAACACATGTCTATGGTTAGGAAACATAACCATGTTTGATTAACGAGCTAGTCAAGTAGAGGTATACTAGTGACGTTTAGTTTGTCTATGTATTCACACAAGTATTATGTTTCTGGATAATACAATTCTAGCATGAATAATAAACATTTATCATGATATAAGGAAATAAAATAATAACATTATTATTGCCTCTAGGGCATATTTCCTTTAGCTTAAACCCCAGTTTATGCGCTATTCCGTAATGGACTGGTTGGATCCAAAAGTTTAATGCTATGGTTAGAATTTATTCTTAATAGTTTTCTTGTAGTTGCGGATGCTTGCGGGAGTGTTAATCATAGGTAGGAGGTTTGTTCAAGTAAGAACAGAACCTAAGCACCGGTCGACCCACATATCAAATTATCAAAGTAGCGAACACAAATCGAACCAACATGACGAAAGTGACTAGATGAAATCCCCGTGTACCCTCAAGAACGCTTTTCTTATCATAAGTGACTGTTTTGGCATGTCCTTTCCCTCAAAAGGATTGGGCTACCTTGCTACATATTTGTTACTACTATCGTTACTTGCCCGTTACAAATTATCTTGCTCTCAAACTACTCCGCTACTTACAATTTCAGCACTTGCAGCCATTACCCTACTGAAAACTACTTGTCATTTCCTTCTGCTCCTCGTTGGGTTCGACACTCTTACTTATCGAAAAGAGATACAATTGACCCCCTATACTTGTGGGTCATTATTGCACCAGAAAGTATGCATCTGAATGCTCCAGGGACTTCCGCGGTCCTTCCGCTTCTTGTCGCAGCACAACTGATCAATGTCTTTCAGCTTGTAGTTGAGACTCAAGAAACCGAACTGATTCAGACAGTGAGTTTGAATAGCTTGTGCAAGAGGTAGTGGCCAGTAACTCGAACAGTAAACCAAGACAGGACTTTGGGGTTGTCTCACTCTCTTCAAGATAGTTTTCCTTAGCTGTTTTCTCAGCTTTGTTAGAGACCAACAAGGATGTCTCACTATCCGGAACCTTATCTGCATTGCTTCCTTTACCATTGCTTAATAAGGCACTCTTCCCCAATATTCCTTCAGCATTCTAAAAGAAGAAGCAAGTAGACACATAAACAGGTTTAGCATGTACTACTATATGAAACTCATTTCGGTGAACCGGTTCATTAGTAAGGTGGACGAGATTAAACTACCAAGTCTTCTATTGCCAAGTAAATAGTACATTATAAAAGCATCAAAAAAATATATGTCTATGTCCTATGGTCACTGCATTTTCTTGCCAAATCAAAATAGAGACACGGTTCAAATCATATCAGTTCAAGAGAAAGTAGAACTGAAAGAATACAAAGCGTGGGAAACTACACGGCACAACAAGATTCCAGATGGGTACCATAGGTCTACATGTACAACAACACTATTGGCCCTGTTGTGATGCTAGTAATGTGCATGATATGAGAAGTCAATTGTATACACAATTGAAATTGAAATCAACAGAGCTATTTATAAGAGCAAACCTGTTAGAGAAACATGCGTAAACATACCTGTTGTGCCATTGGAGTTTCCATTGGATCGTTCAATTTAAAATAAGTTTGTATGAGTAAATACAATGATACAAGACCAAAGCCGTAGCACACGACGCTCTAAGATTTAACCATATCATGTGACGAATAAAAATATAGCTCCAAGTAAAATTATCGATGGTTGTTAGAAGAAACAGGGGATGCCTTCCGGGGCATCCCCAAGCTTAGTTGCTTGGGAGTCCTTGAATATTACCTTGGGGTGCCTCGGGCATCCCCAAGCTTATGCTATTGCCACTCCTTATTGTTGGGGAACATAGTATTTCAAAAAAAAAATCCTATGATCACGCAAGATCTATCTAGGAGAAGCATAGCAATGAGCGGGGAGAGTGTGTCCACGTACCCTCATGGACCGAAAGCAGAAGCGTTAAGTAACGCAGTTGATGTAGACGAACGTCTTCGCGATCCAACCGATCAAGTACCGAACGCACGGCACCTTCGCAATCTGCACACGTACAGCTCGGTGACGTCCCTCGAACTCTTGATCTAGCTGAGGCCGAGGGAGAGTTTTGTCAGCACGACGGTGTGGTGACGGTGATGATGAAGTTACCGACGCAGGGCTTCGCCTAAGCACTGCAACGATATGACCGAGGTGTGTTTCTGTGGAGGGGGGCACCGCACACGGCTAAGAGAAACTTTGGTGTACCTTTCGGGTGCCCCCCTCCCACGTATATAAAGGGGGGAGGGAGGAGGAGGCCGGCCAAGAGGAGGCACGCCCAAGGGAGGGGTCCTACTCCTAGTAGGATTATACCCCCCTTTCCTACTTCCACAAGGAGAAGGGGGAAAGAGGAGGAGGAGAGAAAGGAAAGGGCCCCCCCCCAACCCCTAGTCCAATTGGTTTGGGCATGGGGAGGTGTGCCTCCCTCGCTGCTGCCTCCTCTCTTCCACTAGGGCCCATGAAGGCCCATTAACCCCCCGGGGGGTTCCGGTAACCCCCCGGTACTCCAGAAAATACCCGATACACCTCAGAACTTTTTCGGTGTCCGAATATAGTTTCCCAATATATCAATCTTTATGTCTCGAACATTTCAATACTCCTCATCATCTCCGTGATCTCATCCAGGACTTCGAACTACCTTCGGTACATCAAAACTCATAAACTCATAATACCGACCGTCGTCGAACATTAAGCGTGCAGACCCTACGGTTTCGAGAACTATGTAGACATGACCAAGACACCTCTCCGGTCAATAACCAATGGCGGAACCTGGTGCTCACATTGGCTCCTACATATTCTATGAAGATATTTATCGGACAAATCGCATAACAACATATGTTGTTCCCTTTGTCATCGGTATGTTACTTGCTCGAGATTCGATCATCGGTATCACTGTACCTAGTTCAATCTTGTTACCAGCAAGTCTCTTTACTCCTTCCGTAATGCATCATCCTGTAACCAACTCATTAGTTACATTGCTTGCAAGGCTTATAGTGATGTGCATTACCGAGAGGGCCCAGAGATACCTCTCCGACAATCGGAGTGACAAACCCTAATCTCGATCTATGCCAACTCAACAAACACCATCGGAGACACCTGTAGAGCGTCTTTATAATCACCCAGTTACATTGTGACGTCTGATAGCACACTAAGTGTTCCTCCGGTATTCGGGAGTTGCATAATCTCATAGTCATAGGAACATGTATAAGTCATGAAGAGAGCAATGGCAATAAACTAAACGATCACAGTGCTAAGCTAACGGATGGGTCATGCCAATCACATCATTCTCTAATGATGTGATCCCCTTTATCAAATAACAACTCATGTCTATGTCTAGGAAACTTAACCATCTTTGTTTAACGAGCTAGTCAAGTAGATGCATACTAGTGACACTCTATTTGTCTATGTATTCACACATGTACTAAGTTTCCGGTTAATACAATTCTAGCATGAATAATAAACATTTATCATGATATAAGGAAATATAAATAACAATTTTATTATTGCCTCTAGGGCATATTTTCTTCAGTCTCCCACTTGGAGTAGAGTCAATAATCTAGATTACACAGTAATGATTCTAACACCCATGGAGTCTTGGTGTTGATCATGTTTTGCTCGTGAGAGAACCTTAGTCAACGGGTCTGCAACATTCAGATCTGTATGTATTTTGCAAATCTCTATGTCTCCCTCCTTGACTTGATCGCAGGTGGAATTGAAGCGTCTCTTGATGTGCTTGATTCTCTTGTGAAATCTGGATTCCTTTGCCGAGGCAATTGCACCAGTATTGTCACAAAAGATTTTCATTGGACCCGATGCACTAGGTATGGCACCTAGATCGAATATGAACTCCTTCATCCAGACTCCTTCATTTGCTGCTTTTGAAGTAGCTATGTACTCCTCTTCACACGTAGATCTTGCCACGATGCTCTGTTTAGAACTGCACCAATTGATAGCTCCACCATTCAATATAAACACGTATCCGATTTGTGACTTAGAGTCATTCGGATCAGTGTCAAAGCTTGCATCAACGTAACCATTTACGACGAGCTCTTTTTCACCTCCATAAACGAGAAACATATCCTTAGTACTTTTCAGGTATTTCAGGATGTTCTTAACCGCTGTCCAGCGATCCACTCCTGGATTACTTTGGTACCTCCCTACTAAACTAATAGCAAGTCACACATCAGGTCTGGTACACATCATTGCATACATGATAGAACCTATGGCTGATGCATAGGGAATGCCTTTCGTTTTCTCTCTATCTTCTGAAGTGGTCGGGTATTGAGTCTGCTCAACTTCACACCTTGTAACACAAGCTAGAACTCTTTCTTTGCTTGATCCATTTTGAACTTCTTCAAAACTTTATCAAGGTATGTGCTTTGTGAAAGTCCAATTAAGCGTCTTGATCTATCTCTATAGATCTTGATGCCTAATATATAAGCAGCTTCACCGAGGTCTTTCATTGAAAAACTCTTATCCAAGTATCCTTTTATGCTATCCAGAAATTTTATATCATTTCCAATCAATAATATGTCATCCACGTATAATATTAGAAATGCTAGAGAGCTCCCACTCACTTTCTTGTAAATACAGGCTTCTCCAAAAATCTGTATAAAACCATATGCTTTGATCACACTATTAAAATGTTTATTCCTACTCCAAGATGCTTGCACCAGTCCATAAATGGATCGCTAGAGCTTGCACGCTTTGTTAGCATCGTTTGGATCGACAAAACCTTTTGGTTGCATCATATACAACTCTTCTTCCAGAAATCCATTCAGGAATGCAGTTTTGACATCCGTTTGCCAAATTTCATAGTCATAAAGTGCGGCAATTGCTAACATGATTCGGACGGACTTAAGCATCGCTACGGGTGAGAAGGTCTCATCGTAGTCAACTCCTTGAACTTGTCAAAAACCTTTCACAACAAGTCGAGCTTTGTAGACAGTAACATTACCGTCAGCGTCATTCTTCTTCTTGAAGATCCATTTATTCTCTATGGCTTCCCAACCATCGGGCAAGTCAACCAAAGTCTATACTTTGTTCTCATACATGGATCCCATCTCAGATTTCATGGCCTCAAGCCATTTCTCAGAATCTGGGCTCATCATGGCTTCCTCATAGTTCGTAGGTTCGTCGTGGTCAAGTAACATGACCTCCAGAACAGGATTACCGTACCACTCTGGTGCGGATTTTACTCTGGTTGACCTACAAGGTTTGGTAGTAACTTGATCAGAAGTTTCATGATCATCATCATTAGCTTCCTCACTAATTGGTGTAGGAATCACTAGAACTGATTTTTGTGATGAAATACTTTCCAATAAGGGAAGAGGTACAGTTACCTCATCAAGTTCTACTTTCCTCCCGCTCACTTCTTTCGAGAGAAACTCCTTCTCTAGAAAGGATCCATTCTTAGCAACGAATATCTAGCCTTCAGATCTGTGATAGAAGGTGTACCCAACAGTTTCCTTTGGGTATCCTATGAAGACACATTTCTCCGATTTGGGTTCGAGCTTATCAGGTCAAAGCTTTTTCACATAAGCATCGCAGCCCCAAACTTTAAGAAACGACAACTTGGGTTTCTTGCCAAACCATAGTTCATATGGTGTCGTCTCAACGGATTTAGATGGTGCCCTATTTAGCGTGAATGCAGTCGTCTCTAAAGCATAACCCCAAAACGATAGCGGTAAATCAGTAAGAGACATCATAGATTGGACCATATCTAATAAAGTGCGGTTAAGACGTTTGGACACACCATTACGTTATGGTGTTCCAGGTGGCATGAGTTGCGAAACTATTCCGCATTGTTTCAAATGAAGACCAAACTCGTAACACAAATATTCACCTCCACGACCAGATCGTAGAAACTTTATTTTCTTGTTACGATGATTTTCCACTTCACTCTGAAATTCTTTGAACTTTTCAAATGTTTCAGACTTATGTTTCATTAAGTAGATATACCCATATCTGCTCAAATCATCTGTGAAGGTCAAAAAATAACTACACCCGCCGCGAGCATCAACACTCATTGGACCGCATACATCAGTATGTATTATTTCCAACAAATCTGTTGCTCGCTCCATAGTTCCGGAGAACGGAGCCTTAGTCATCTTGCCCATGAGGCATGGTTCGCAAGCATCAAGTGATTCATAATCAAGTGATTCCAAAATCCCATCAGCATGGAGTTTCCTCATGCTCTTTACACCAATATGACCTAAACGACAGTGCCACAAATAAGTTGCACCATCATTATTGAACTTATATCTTTTGGCTTCAATACTATGAATATGTGTATTACCACTATCGTGATTTAGTAAAAATAGACCACTCATCAAGGGTTCATGACCATAAAAGATACTGCTGAAAGTGCGTTAAGTCGACTAGAGGGGGGTGAAATAGGCGATTTTTATGAATTTTTCACTGAGGAATTTCAGGGTGAGGAAATTCCTAAGCGAAGAACTACTTGCAGCGGAATAAGTACTGAGATGCAGACATGACATAACATAAGCATGGACATCATGATGAAATGAAAACAAACTCAGAGTACAGAAAGAGTAAGCACATGATTGATAAGTCTGCGTTGTATCTACTTTTCCAAACACTTTTGCCCTTGTTTTGGACTCTAACTTGCATGATTTGAATGGAACTAACTCGGACTGACGCTGTTTTCAGCAAAATTGCCATGGTGTTATTTTTGTGCAGAAACAAAAGTTCTCATAATGACCTGAAAATCAACGGAGAATTATTTTGGAATATATAAAAAATACTGGCGAAAGAATCAAGGCCAGGGGCCCACACCCTATCCACGAGGGTGGGAGGTGCGCCTACCCCTGGACGGACCCCCCTGCCTCGTGGGCCCCCTGGTGCTCCACTGTAACACCCCGGATATAACTTTCCCTATTTGTACTCCAACTCTTGTCGTTTCCGGCGTTAAGTTATATTTATTTCCTCGGGTTCGGGTCTTTGTCTCCGTATGTTATTGTCATTGTCATGCATCTCATATCATGTCATCATGTGCATTGCATTTGCATACGTGTTCATCTCATGCATTCGAGCATTTTCCCCATTGTCCGTTTTGCATTCCGGTGCTTCGTTCTCCTCCGGTGGTCATTTCTAGCTTTATTTCGTGTGTGGGGATTAAGCATTTCCGGATTGGACCAAGACTTGCCAAGCGGCCTTGGTTTACTACCGGTAGACCGCCTGTCAAGTTTCGTACCATTTGGACTTCGTTTGATACTCCAACGGTTAACCGAGGGACCGAAAAGGCCTCGTGTGTGTTGCAGCCCAACACCCCTCCAATTTGGCCCAAAACCCACCTAACTTTGCTCCATCATCTAGAGCGTTCGATCACGATCGCGTGGCCGAAAACCGTACCTCATTTGGACTCTCCTAGCTCCCTCTATGCCTATTTAAAGAACCCCCTTTCCAAATCTCGGATCCCCTTCCCGAAACCCTAGTCTCCTTCGTCTCCACGCGCAGCCGGACAAAAATTACCGCCGACGGACACGTCCGGCCTGTCCCCGCCTCCGCCATGTTTCGCCTCCCCACTGGTCCGCGCCGCCACCCCACTTCGTCGCCGCCGCCGGCCCGGGAGGCCCAGATCGGGCCCCCGAGGCCCAGGTCTCCGCCGCCCGAGCGCCCGCGCCTCCATCGCCATCTCCACCGCCCGCTCTGCCGGCCGCTGCCCGCCGCCACCGACCTCGCCGGCGTCGCGGCCGCTGCTCGCCACCACCGGCCGCGCCGCCCCGCCGCGCTCGGAGCCCGCGCCGGCGCCACTCCGGCCATCTCCTCCTCCACGCCATGTCCGCTCCGGCCGGTCCTCTCCGGCGAGCTCCGAGGATTCCGGCGAACTTCGTAATCCGTGCCCGGATCTCAGATCTGAAATCCTAACCCTAGGTCGTTTTTTTCACCAAGTCCCAGGAATTCTGATCCAAGTGCTCCTGTTCACGGCTCCGTAACTTTGCATCCGTAGCTCCAATTCATGCATATAGCATATCAAAATGTTCATCTCAGAGAGTACATCATTTAATTCCATTGCATCATTTTTATTTGAGCTCATCTTGATGCCAGAAATGCTGTTAGAAGAGGGCTACTTGAGTTAATTGTCAGATCTGCTACTCCGTTTAGCACTTTTGTCATTTTTGCCATGATTAATGTGTGCATGCTATGCCCATGAGTTCTACATGTGTTTTGTTAAAGGTTTTGTCATCTCTCCAGAGGTGCAACCCATGTATTTTTAGGATGTGTGTGGTGACTTGTGCAAGCTTGCAAAGTGGTGCACTCACTAAGTCTGTTTTCAGGGACTTGGTGATTTCACTAAGTCCTGGAGCTGTTTATCTCATGATGCCATATGTTCATGTTGCTTCCTAGTGATCCGTGC
This sequence comes from Triticum urartu, assembly GCF_003073215.2. NCBI lineage: Eukaryota > Viridiplantae > Streptophyta > Magnoliopsida > Poales > Poaceae > Triticum > Triticum urartu. The sequence continues at coordinate 127,277,681 of NC_053027.1, forward strand.
CTCTTTTGAGGATGATTAGTAAGGGTGTTTTGTTAATATTGTAGTCCTCTATCCATCCATGTCTTTGTTTGCAATTATGGAGCACCCTAGCTTGAGTCAATCGAGCTCTACTTTTGCTACCTTGTGAATCTGGGCAGATCGTCAACTTGTTTGCGATTTTGCCGATGTTATTGTAGTTGATCCGTGCATGCTATGCCATTGTTCTTGCCATGTCTAGATTGAATTTTGTGCCTTATTAAGGGATGTATTCTTTTCTTGCCATGACTTGCACCGTGGTGAGTGCATCGAGCTCGTAAACATGCCTTCGTGAGTTATGTTTCAGCATGTCCCAGTTTTCACTAAGTTTGAAAACTGATTATGTTTTTGCTATGTTCGTGTGCTTGTTAGTATATTTTGTGATCCCTTTTGGCTCAAGGTCACTAAGGGACTTTTGTTAATCTTGTTGAGTAGCTCCATTCCATGCTTTACTTTGCCATGATCAGGTCCTGTAGCATGTAGTTTTGTTGCTCCGAAGAGGGCTACCTGATCTGAAATTCCAGACAAGTGTTGATTTCACTAAGTCTGAGATCTGTTTGCCATTTGCATTTTTTCCATGCTTGTTTGAACCTGTTAATGGATGATTTGGCCGTATCTCATTGCTAGACTTTTGTTAAGCATCTTGTGTGCATCCCTTCCATGTATTTTGTTGTCATGTTTGGTGGCTGTGGCATGTTCGTTTCGTTGCATTTAGATGCCTACTTGCTGTAAATCGCAGACCGGTGTCATTTTTGAATCGCTCGCCATTTCCAAACCGTAACTCCGATTCCGGCGTTCTTTATATCGTTTTCAAGCGATTTCATCTCATATTTCCAGTGGCACACTTGGTTTTCCAAGTTGAGGCCAGGTTCATGCATTTCCTCTCATATCTTGCATTTTGCATCCCGCATCGCATCCCGCATAGCATATCATCTTTGCATTGTGTTGTTTGAGTTTGCACGTGGTTGATTGTATCCTTGTTGCTTGTTTTTCTTGTTTGGGTAGAGCCGGGAGACGAGTTCGCTAACGAGGAGCCCGTTGAGTTTGCTTTCGAGGATCCAGTCAACTCTGACAACTGTGCAAGCAAGATGATCATACCCTATAAATCACTATTATCTTTGCTATGCTAGTTTGCTCGCTCTTTTGCTATGCCAATGCTACGATGCCTACCACTTGCTTGCAAGCCTCCCAAATTTCCATGTCAAACCTCTAACCCACCATTGTCCTAGCAAACCGTTGATTGGCTATGTTACCGCTTTGCTCAGCCCCCTCTTATAGCGTTGCTAGTTGCAGGTGAAGATTGGAGGCCGTTCCTTGTTGGAACATTTATTTACTTGTTGGGATATCATTATATTGCCTTGTTATATTAATGCATCTATATACTTGGTAAAGGGTGGAAGGCTCGGCCTCTCGCCTAGTGTTTTGTTCCACTCTTGCTGCCCTAGTTTCCGTCATATCGGTGTTATGTTCCCGGATTTTGCGTTCCTTACGCGGTTGGGTTATAATGGGAACCCCTTGATATTTCGCCTTGATTAAAGCTTTTCCATCAATGCCCAACATTGGTTTTACCATTCGCCACCTAGCCTTTTCTTTCCCTTGGGTTCTGCAGACTCAAGGGTCATCTTTATTTTTACCCCCCCCCGGGCCAGTGCTCCTCTGAGTGTTGGTCCACCTGTCAGGTACCGGTGGCCACCAGGGGCAACTCTGGGCTGGCCTACCCGTACCTAGGACAATCTAAGTGTGCCCTGAGAAAGAGATATGTGCAGCTCCTATCGGGATTTGTCGGCACATTCGGGCGGTGTTGCTGGTCTTGTTTTAACCTGTCGAAGTGTCTTGAGTTACCGAGATACCGAGTCTGATCGGAACGTCTTGGGAGGAGATCTATTCCTTCGTTGACCATGAGAGCTTGTCATGGGCTAAGTTGGGACTCCCCTGCAGGGATTGAACTTTCGAAAGCCATGTCTGCGGTTATGGGCAGATGGGAATTTGTTAATGTCCGGTTGTAGATAACTTGAACCTTAACTTAATTAAAATGAATCAACCGAGTGTGTTACCGTGATGGCCTCTTCTCGGCGGAGTCCGGGAAGTGGACACGGTGTTGGAGTAATGTTTGCGCAGGTTGCTCTCTAGTTTCTCGCTCGCGCTTTGCCTCCTCTTCTCGCTCTCTTTTGCGAATAAGTTAGCCACCATATATGATAGTCGCTTGCTGCAGCTCCACTTATGTTTACCTTGCCTCACCTATAAGCTTAAATAGTCTTGATCGCGAGGGTGCGAGATTGCTGAGTCCTTGTGGCTCACAGATTACTATTACACCAGATGCAGGGCCTGATGATTCCGCTCCAGGAGACGCGTATGAGCTCAAGTGGGAGTTCAATGAAGACTCTCAACGTTACTATGTTTCCTTTCCCGATGATCAGTAGTGGTGCCCAGTTGGGGGTGAACGGGACCGTTGTCGCATGTTGGGTTCTCTTTTATTTTGGCGTCGTAGTCGGGCCATGAGTGTTTGGTTGATGTAATGTTATTTATGTACTTGATTGATGTGGCGAGTGTAAGCCAACTATGTTATCTCCCCTTTCATTATTATATTACATGGGATGTTGTGAAGATTGCCTAACTTGCGACATATGCCTTCAATGCGATTATGCTTCTAAGTCGTGCCTCGACACGTGGGAGATATAGTCGCATCGAGGGTGTTACATCCACCGACCTCAACTCCAACTCTATATATTCACGTTCGGGGAGAAAAAAACGGAGAGAAGGATTCATCACGTTTTATGATATGGAGCCGCCGCCAAGCCCTAAACTCTCTTGGGAGGGCTGATCTGGAGTCCGTTCGGGGCTCCGGAGAGGGGAATCCATCGCCATCGTCATCATCAACCTTCCTCCATCACCAATTTCATGATGCTCACCGCCGTGCGTTAGTAATTCCATGGTAGCTAGGCTTTCTGGACGGTGATGGGTTGGATGAGATTTATCATGTAATCGAGTTAGTTTTGTTAGGGTTTGATCCCTACTATCCACTATGTTCTGAGATTGATGTTGCTATGACTTTGCTATGCTTAATGCTTGTCACTAGGGCCCGAGTGCCATGATTTTAGATCTGAACCTATTATGTTTTCATGAATATATGTGAGTTCTTGATCCTATCTTGCAAGTCTATAGTCACCTACTATGTGTTATGATCCGTCAACCCCGAAGTGACAATAATCGGGACAACTCCAGGTGATTACCGTAGTTTGAGGAGTTCATGTATTCACTATGTTTTAATGCTTTGGTCCGTTACTCTATTAAAAGGAGGCCTTAATATCCCTTAGTTTCCAGTAGGACCCCGCTGCCACGGGAGGGTAGGACAAAAGATTACATGCAAGTTCTTTTCCATAAGCACGTATGACTATATTCGGAATACATGCCTACATTACATTGATGAATTGGAGCTAGTTCTATGCCACCCTGGATTATAACTGTTACATGAATAATCGCATCCGACATAATTCTCCATCACCGATCCAATGCCTACGAGCTTTTCACATATTGCTCTTTGCTTAGTTGCTTTACCTTTGCCACTGTTATGGTTACTTCCATACTACTTTGCTACTAAATACTTTGATGCCGATATTAAGTTATCCAGGTGTGGTTGAATTGACAACTCAACTGCTAATACTTGAGAATATTCTTTGGCTCCCCTTGTGTCGAATCAATAAATTTGGGTTGAATACCCTACCCTCAAAAACTGTTGTGATCCCCTATACTTGTGTGTTGGCGTTCTAGGAACAGGGGTCCCCAGACTTTCCTGCCTGCGGCCCACAGTGTGGCTCTACGGGCAGGCCCGTACGGCCCATCTTCATCAATAAGGCATCCAAGACCCTCGCGAGGGGCCAAGCCTCATGAGGCGGATGACACAGGACCTCCTCAGGAGCGGCCTCACCAGGTTGGCTCGCGAGGGGCGGGGAGATCAAGGCAAGGCGAACCTCGTGAGGTTCATGTGATGTGAGCCAGGATGATCGAGAACAGGCGGGCGCCAGCGTGCACGGTGTCCTTGTTTCCTCTTCGGTGCTAAGGAGGCAAGCGCAGGCGCGGAGTACCAAGGCATCAAGCAAAGGTTTCCATATCAGTGCAACAAGACCAAGACCAGGAGGACAGCAAGATGGAGGTCACCATGGAGCCCAAGGAAGCGTCACCACCAGAGCCTTTTGCAGACGAAGACTGCTTTTGTCAGGATAAGCTATACTTGCTGTCCCCTTTCAAATTGGTCGTTGTTGGCTCCCTTCCTGCTCAATATTTGGGGACAGGACCAGGGCCTCTATAAATAGGACTAGCCACCACCGTAGGAGGCAACTCATCTGATCTTGAGTAATCCTCACCCACACAAGTTCACCAAGCACAAGAACACCTCGACCTCAGGAGGCTGTTCTTCCCCCTGTACTATTAATCATCAACCCAAGAGGCAATCCACCACCACCACACTGGAGTAGGGTATTACACCACAACGGTGGCCTGAACCAGTATAAATCTTGTGTCCCTTGTGTTGCGGGTTCGTCGAGCTAACCCGTGAGATCTTATCATAGCCAGGGCGTAGATCGGTAGGGGGAAATCTTCGTGCGCACCCCAGTGTTCGAACCTTGAGGGTTTTGCCGGAACCCGTGATCCGACATTTGGTGCGCCAAGTAGGGGTGCGCCGGAGTCTTCCTTCCGCCAGAGACTCGCCGACACTCCACGGCTCTGATGTCCAGTGACCGAAGGACCGGCGTCGACCGCTGGGCATCTTGGTCGGCCCGGGCGGCACCGCCTGCCCAAGAAGACCCCAACCCCATGCCCCAGGCAGCTCGCGCACCGCTAGGCACTGCGGGGCACGGGTAGCGTGGCCATGCGCCGTCCGTCCTTACTCCTCGACAGGCACGAGCGGCTGCAAGGGCCTTGAGCCATGCCGCGGCCACGGCGCCACACACCCGACGGGAGCAAGCAAACATGAGGGCCATGCTCATGGTGGCGCGGGAGCTGCTGCGATGCCGACTGATGGAGAGCGGCAGAGACGCGCTGCTGGAGCGTGTCGCCGAGCTACTGGACGCCGCGGTCACCGGGGCAGCACCCTTCTGCTCCATGCTTCTAACCCCGGCCGCAGCCAGGTCGCATGGCGGGCCGCGTCGTGCCCGTCCCCCCCTCGGGCGAACCAGGAGGCTTCATCGACGCAGGCGCAACCAGCAGTGCAGGGCGCATGATCACACCCGCACCACCTCCGACGAGCGTGGGTACGAGCGCCATTCACGGCCCCGGTGGCGTGCCGCCCTATCGTCCCCAGGGCGGTGCGCTGGGCCGGGTGACGTGGAGTGTGGGGCATATCGGCGAGGATTTCGGGGTGGCGACCCCGGAAGCCTGCGTGCCTGGCATGATGGACCAGGAGTACACACCGGAGGACGACCCGGTTCATTCTTTGAGGCAGGCTAGGAGGAGGAGGTGCTAGAAGCTGAGGACGCACAGGAGCCGCCTAGCAGCCACATCGCCCACGCCAACAGCAATAGCTACAGGGTACCGCTAATCCCTCAGGAGCAAGCTTACGCTAACCATGAGTCACAGGGAGATCAGGTTACCGCACCGGCTGGTGGCCCTAGCACAACGACCTCCCTTCTGCCGGGGGGAGTGCACTGGGGGCTGCAAGAGAGGGGTCGGGAGCCAGATCCCTCCCCACACCGCACGGAGCAAGGCGTCCCCGGAGGTAGGCCCTCTACTGGGGAGGTGCTGAAAAGTCTGCCCCTGGCAGAGGACCCGTGGTCGCCGAGGGCGCCACTGGCGTCCCTCTTGCCCCATTGGTGTTTTCCTAGTTTTCGGTCACCCCCAATGGTGGTCGAGGGTGGCGCAAGGCGGGGCCCTCGTCTGGCGATATGAAGTAAGGCTCACACCTGTGAAGATCACCGCCCGTGACACTCACCCGTAATAACGAGTGGGGTTGTACACGCCCGGGAATCTCCGGAGTGCCGCCCTCGGGCCTCGGGGGTCCCTCCCATGTCCTAGTGGCAGCACTTAGCTCCGCGCTGGTGAGAAGACTTGAAGACAAGAAGACTAGACTAGGTGTCGGACGCGGCCATTTGCTTTGAATCCCTTTTCTGTAGCCTTGCCTTTTGAATTTGGATTTGAGTTGAAGTTGAATTTTCATTGGTGCGTGCGGGGGGTGCCTTTTCTCGTTCGAGCGATTTCTTGCTATCCGGTTCTCGCCTTATTTGGGACTCATGCCCGTTGCCTTCCCCTCATGAGCCCCTTGCGAGTGGGGCTTGGCGAGGCACACGTGTGCCAAGCGTGCGCTAACGCCGCAACTGGTGCTTGCCTCTCATGGGGCCCCCTCGGACAGATCGACGGGCTCCTCAGGAGTCTCGGAAGCCCACCGCCTGACGATCCAGCTCGAGACTTGCGCTGACTAAGGTAAGCCACGATGGAAAACTCGCCTCTAGACTTGTGGTTTCGTGAAGACGCATACTCAATTCGGCATAAGAGAATAAAGGCTGCGATTTTCTTACATGAGGGGCTCCCCCTCTCAAAATGCTCTTACAGTTTTCTAGGGGCCGTACCCGAGTTCTTGCATACAGGGCAACAGCAGGGAAACTCGGGATCAGCCGGATATGTCGCTCGCCGCACCCCCCAGGTCATCTTCGGATGCACCACTGGTGTTGCTGTCGCTGCCGCTAGCGTCGCCGTCACCTTCTCCGGTGCCGCCATCACCATCGTCAACTACGCCGCCTTCATCCGCCGCAACAACCACCATGTCGTCCTCAGAAGCGAAGGCCTGGACCAACACGTCCACGTTATCCTCCACCCACCGTGCTAGGTCGCCTCGGATGACCTGGGGGACGGGTGCGATGGCGGCATCGAAGTCGAAGTTGGGTAGGTGTTCAGGAGATGGCTGAACACGCAGGAGAACGCTCACTCAAGCAGGCCGTGACTCCTCTCTTCCCCAAGCTGGCGAGCTCTATCAGATCGAGCCTCTAGGCGCGACACCACGTCGGAGAAGAAGCAAAGGTGGCTGGCATAGTCGTTCACTTGAGGGTGGGGGGCGTTCTCGTCGCAGACATGGCCCAGGGCAATGTTGGCCCTGTTCCGAAAGTCCTGAAGCATGGGAGCATGTACACGCTCAAGCGTCCGCCTCTTCAACACTTCCTCCCTGTTTTGCTGAGCAACGGACTCGGCATCGGCAACCCGCTTCTAAAGAGAGAGCAACTCGGCATGGGCGGAGGCCAGTTCTGCCTGCGCTATGACCAGGGCGGCGGCCGTGGCCTCCTCGCGCCTCTCCGCCTCAGCAAGCCTGGGCCTAAGGGCAACGGCCCTACCTGCAGCCTCCGTCTCCGCAAGCTTCAACTTCAGGTCATGCGTACCCTCAAGATCCGCGCGAGCCTCAGCCACCTGGCGATCAACCTCCTCCTGGGCTCTGGCCTCGCACGCATTGACGGCATCCTCTGCCTGGGCAACTTGGCGCTCCCTCGTCTCTAGTCGCCCAGCTCAAGGCTGCGTTCCACACCTTCCAACACGAGCGCTTCCTCGAGCTTCTGTATCTCTTCCTCCTCATCAGGCGTCCCCCTCATCGACGCAAGGGCGGTTTTGTGCTCCTCCACCTACTGCTCTAGGGACGCGCTCCAGGCCTGGAGCTCCCACGCGCGCTTCTCCATAGCCTCGCGCCGGCGGTCAGCCTCGCGAGTCTCCTCCAAAGCCCGGGAACAAGCCTCACGAGGGACCGCAAAAGACGCCTCGGCCTTCGCATTGTCAAGATCGCGCTGATGGTGGCCACGGTTGATAGCCACCTTCAGCTTATGCCGCTCCTCCGCCAGCCGAAGACCCTCAACCTTGAGGTGTGCGTTGACGTCCGCAAGTTCATCGCCAAGCCGGTTCATCGCGCCCATTGCCTCCTGGAAGAGCTCGTGGAGAACGACGCTCCGCTCGTGCTCAAACTCAAGCGCACGGCTCATCTCGTCCTCCACCACGGGAGCTGTAGGCGAGGCCTGAAGTGGCGTGCCCCTTCTCGGCGGGGGGCTGGGGGCTGGCGCAGACCCAGGCGTCAGCCAGGCCTTGCGGGGCCCCCGATCTAGTTGGGGCCCACTGCTTGAAGAGGAGCTGAGGATCGAAGCCAACCAGCCACCGTCCATGACCAGAGGAGGGGTCCTGGGCATGTCCACTGGGCTCTAAGCAAGGCCGCCAAGGACGGACGGCGAGACCACGGGTTCAAGGCACCACGGAGGTGGGCGTGCCTCCCCGACCGACCCCGCACCCGGGGCAGCGTGCGGGCTTGGGGCGCTCGAGTCCGTCGAGGGAGCCAAAGAGAGAGGAGGCTGCTCCTCATGAGATGCAGTGGCCTTGGCGGAAGGGACCCTGCAAGACCATTGTCAGGAAGGAAAGTAGCACATGAGAAGACACCAAGGTGCAGTACTTACTCATCGACGGCGATGTACTTCCTCCGCTTCAACGCCCCAAAGATACCACCGCTGTTGCTCGGGGATCCTTTCCTCTTGCAGAGCTCCTCGAAGTCCACGCAAAGCTGACCAAAGCACTTGACATGGCGGCCGGCACGGGGCGCGACCGAAGAAGCGTTCGGGAGGACGGCTTTAGGGGCGTCAAGCTGAGGAGAGCAATCGGGCACCGCCCCACCGCGACCCCCCAAAGCCTCAGGAGCTTCAGCCTTAGGAGCCGCGTACTGCACCACCTCAGTGACCAACGCCCCAGGGGAAGAATCATGAGCTCCCGAGGATGACACCCTGGGAGGCCCAGGCGGCATCTGCACCCCACCGGCCTCCGCCGGAGCTCGCCCCCTGCATCCACACTCGGGACGAGCTCAGCGCCGGCAGCGAAGAAGGGAACCACGTTGACGGGGTTCTCGCGGGGCCCCACCAGGCCGTCCGGGCGCAGCCCCCACTCATCAAAGGAAGGCATGTGCTCCACAAATTCTGCCTTGTTCATGCAGCGGTACAGCAGATAGCTCTTCCCAGGCATGTCGTCCGGTGAAGGGATGCCCGTTAGGACCTTGAGCACTGTTTGTCGCATCTCAAGAGGGAGCCCGGACTCGTGAAGTCTCATATGGTCCTGACTGTTGAGCAAGGCCCACATCGGGTGAAAATGGCGCTGAAGCGGAGCGACTCGGCGCCTGACGAACTCCTTCACCACCATAGGCGCAGTTACGCCATGGTCCTTCAGCCTCTTCAGCCTGAGCCAGACGGGGACGAGACAGGGGCTCACGAGCTTCTCATGGCCCCAACCAGAGTTGGGAACAGCAGGCGCCGATGAAGAATGGAGCAGAGGGCTGAGCACTTCGGCATCAACAAACACCCACCGTGTCCGAAACTCGCTCGTGGATGGAGGAAGCTCGAAGTCGATCCCCGCGCCTGCCGTCATAGCCACAGCCTGGAAGATCACGCATCCCGAGCTCTGCCAGGGATCCATCAGATGCAAAGAGAAGAAGTGGCGAAGAAGAGCCACAGAAGGGGCAATGCCCACCATGGCCTCACAAACAAAGGCGAAGATGGCGAGAAGAGTCACATATTGGGGGTCGAGATGTAGCATCTGGATCTGGTAATGTTCAAGCACTGCGTTGAAGAAGGCGGAGAAAGGGGGGACCAGGCCGGCCCAAAGGGCATCGACGAAGATTGGGACCTCGGTGGCTGCCCGGTTAATACGAGCACGAGACGCAGGCCAAGCCGCCGTCCTTCCCCACTCATTGAAGCTGGAGGCGAGCATGGGGCGCACCTTCCCCATAGCCTCATCATTGAGCACCATCGATCGGCCAACCGCGGGCTCGATGGCTGGAGGCGCACTGGCAGAAGATAGAGGTTTCTTCCCCTTATCCGCTTGTTTTGGCGCCATGGCAATGGAGTGGGAAGAGCTCAGGTCAGATTGAGAGGAGGAGTAGAGTCTCGGGGAAGCAGAGGAATTGGGGAAGTATGGCGCGGGCGATGGAATAATAACTATGTAAGTTGCGGGGGGCGCATAGCCAGGCGGGTTCCAAGGCAGCATGGGGAAGCGGAGATGCCCATGTCCAGTCAACCGCCACACGTCGACCAAGGCCGCAGGCTATTGGGGCCCGCGGCGCTCCACACTTGACCTTTGGCTTCGCCTCGAAGCCAAGCCCGAGCGCACCTTGGGCCCCGGGGGCTATCGTCAGCGTTCTGGGAACGGGGGTCCCCAGACTTGCCTGCCTGCAGCCCACGGCGTGGCTCTGCGAGCAGGACCGTACAGCCCATCTTCATCAACAAGGCATCCAAGACCCTTGCGAAGGGCCAAGCCTCGTGAGGCAGACGACACAGGACCTCCTCAGGAGCGGCCTCACTAGGTTGGTTCGCGAGGGGCGGAGAGATCAAGGCAAGGCGAACCTCGCGAGGTTCGCATGACGTGAGCCATGACGATCGAGACCAGGCAGGCGCCAGCACAGACAGTGTCCTTGTTTCCTCTTCGGTGCTAAGGAGGCAAGCGCAGGCACGGAGTACCGAGGCATCAAGCAAAGGTTTCCATATCAGTACAACAAGACAAAGACCAGGAGGACAACAATACAGAGGTCACCATGGAGCCCAAGGAAGCGTCACCACTAGAGCCTTTTGCAGACGAAGACTGCTTTTACCAGGATAAGCTGTACTAGCTGTCCCCTTTCAAATTGGCCGTTGTTGGCTCCCTTCCCGCTCAATATTTGGGGAGAGGACCAGGGCATCTATAAATAGGACTAGCCACCACCGTAGGAGGCAACTCATCTAATCTTGAGTAATCATCACCCACATAAGTTCACCAAGCACAAGAACACCTCGACCTCAGGAGGCTGTTCTTCCCCCTGTACTGTTCATCATCAGCCCAAGAGGCAATCCACCACCACCACACTGGAGTAGGGTATTGCACCACAATGGTGGCCCGAACCAGTATAAATCTTGTGTCCCTTGTGTTGCAGGTTCGTCGAGCTAACCCGTGAGATCTTAGCATAGCCAGGGTGTAGATCGGTAGGGGGAAATCTTCGTGCGCAGCCTAGTGTTCGAACCTTGAGGGTTTTGCCGGAACCCATGATCCGACATTGTGGGTTATTAAGACTATTTTCTGGCGCCATTTCCGGGGTGCATAGCTCTATTCTTTGAGTCACTTGGGATTTATATCTGCTGGTCACTATGAGGAACTTGAAAGACTAGAAAACCAAATTTTATCCCTCAACTACGAGGGGAGGTAAGGAACTGCCATCTAGCTATGCATTTGATTCTCCTTCTGTTTTGAGTAAACTTGTGACACCTAAACCTGCTTCTGCTATTAATTCTGATATGTCGCATGTTATTGATGATGCCACTTCTGCTTTGCATGAAACTTATGATGAAACTACTTCTACGCTTGATAATACTTTGCCACTAGGTGAATTTATTGATGAACAACTTGCTAGGGCTAGAGAGAATGAAATTATTGAAACTGATAATATTGATGAAAGTGATGATGAAGATTCTCCCCCTAGATATGAATTGCCTGTTGTGCCTGAGGGTTATGTTATGGATGAAGAAACTTCTAGAGATTTTCTTGCTTGCAATGATAGAAGTGATCTTAAGAAATTATTAGCTAACTTGAAAGAAAAATCTTTGAATGCTAGAATGAAATATGACCCTGCTTTTGCTACTTCACCTATCTGTGTTACCGATAAGGATTATAATTTCTCTGTCGATCCTGAGATAATTACTTTGGTTGAATCTGATCCTTTTTATGGCTATGAATCTAAAATTGTTGTGGCACATCTTACTAAATTAAATGATATAGCCACCATATTCACTAATGATGAGAAAACTCGCTACAACTATATCTTTAATTATTTCCATTATCATTAAAGGGTGATGCTAAGGCATGGTTTAATTCTCTTGATCCTAGTTGTGTGCGTAGTCCCCAGGATATGATTTATTACTTCTCTGCTAAATATTTCTCCGCTCATAAGAAACAAGCTGCTTTAAGGGAAATATATAATTTTGTGCAAATTGAAGAAGAGAGTCTCCCGCAAGCTTGGGGGAGGCTTCTCTAGTTACTTAATGCTTTGCCTGATCATCCTCTCAAGAAAAATGAAATACTTGATGCCTTTTATAATGGACTAACCGATGCTTCCAGAGACCACCTGGATAGTTGTGCTGGTTGTGTTTTCAGGGAAAGAATTGTCGATGAAGCTGAATTGCTATTGAATAATATGTTGACTGATGGAAATAATTGGACACTTCCTGAACCAACTCCTAAGCCAGCTCCGAAGAAAAGGGGTATTCTATTTCTCAGTCCTGAAGATATGCAAGAGGCAAAGAAATCTATGAAAGAAAAGGATATAAAAGCTGACGATGTTAAGAATTTACCTCCTGTTGAAGAAATACATGGTCTTAATCTACCACCTATTGAAGAAACACATGGTCTTGATAACCTAACATAGGTAGTAAAGGTAAATTCTCTCTATAGATATGATAAAGCTGAAATCCCTCCTACTAAGTTTGCTAGCCAGTGCTTAGATGAGTTTGATAATTTTATGGTTAAGCAAGAAGATTTCAATTCTTATTTTGGTAGGCAATTAAAACGCAATGCTTATATGATTGAGCACTTGAGTGATTATATGTCTAGAGTTAAAGGTGAACAAAAAATCATTAGTAAACATGCTTCTATGGTCACCACTCAAGTAGAACAAGTACTTAAGGCTCAAAATGACTTGCTCAATGAATTAAATAGTAAGAAAAATGATAATGTTGTTAGAGTTATGACTAGAGGGAGTAAAATGACACAGGAACCTTTGTATCTTGAGGGCCACCCTAAGAGAATTCAGTAAGATTCTCAAAGAACTATTGATGCACCTAGTCCTTCCAAGAGAAAGAAAAAGAAAAATGATAGGACTTTGCATACTTCTAGTGAACCTGTTGTTGACACACCTGAGAATCCCAATGATATTTCTATTTCTGATGCTGAAATAGAATCTGGTAATGAACAAGAACCTAGTGATAATGTTAATGATGATGTTCATGTTGATGCTCAACCAAGTAATGATAATGATGTAGAGATTGAGCCTGTTGTTGATCTTGATAACCCACAATCAAAGAATCAATGTTATGATAAGCGAGACTTTGTTGCTAGGAAGCATGGTAAGGAAAGAGAACCATGGGTTCAGAAACCCATGCCTTTTCCTCCCAAATCATCCAAGAAAAAGGATGATGAGGATTCTGAGTGCTTTGCTGAAATGATTAGACCTATCTTTTTGCGTATGCGTTTGACTGATATGCTCAAAATGAATCCTTATGCTAAGTACATGAAATAAATTGTTACAAATAAAACAAAATAACCGGAATCTGAAATTTCCACCATGCTTGCTAATTATACTTTTAAGGGTGGGATACCTAAGAAACTAGGAGATCCAGGATACCATGCTCGATTAAAAGAAGCTATGTTAAAACTGCCTTGTGTGATCTTGGAGCCGGTGTTAGTGTTATGCCTCTCTCTCTTTATATTGTAGACTTGATTTGAATAAGTTGACACCTACTGAAATATCTTTGCAAATGGCTGATAAATCAACTGATATACCTGTCGGTATTTGTGAGGATGTGCCTGTTGTGGTTGCAAACTTTACTATTTACCAGACTTTGTTATTCTTGATATTCCCGAGGATGATAGTATGTCGATTATCCTTGGTAGACCCTTTTTGAATACTCCAGTGGCTGTTATTGATTGCAACAAGGGCAATGTCTTTCATGTTAATGGTAATGAGCATACGGTACACTTTCCGAGGAAACAACCTTAAGTCCACAGTATCAATTCTATTGGAAAAATTCCAACGATTATTTTTTGAGGTTTTGAATTTCCTCTTCCTACTGTCAAAAAGAAATATGATATTCTTATTATTGGGGATGTGCATATCCCCGTGGAGATAACCTAGTGCTATTCGAAAATTCTCCGGTTTCATGCAATTCGAAATGAGTTTGTTAACAAGACCTGATCAACCTTGTTAGTGGATTCCTTTTGATGAGCATGAGATGGATGAAGTTAGAAAGCACAACTCTCTGTACCCTCCTTTTACTTTCTGTTATCTAGTTGAAATAAAGCAAAAATAGTATTTTCTATCCGTTTTCTGAATTATCCGTGCAATAAAAAATACCCCGAAAATAAAAGTTCTCCATATGCCCTGAAATTGAAATATGATTTTTTTTCTGGAATATTTAAGAATATCTGGCACTAAGAACACATCAGGGGGAGCAAGCACCTGGCCACGAGGGTCCAAGGCACGCCCACACCCCCTGGGCGCGCCTCCCTGCCTCGTGGGCCCATGGTGGCCCCCCTCCACTTATTCCAGCCACCACACACTCCTTCTTCCTCCCAAAAAAATCACCAGCCAGCTCAAGCACGAGTTCTAGCTCATCTTGCTGCCATTTTTGATCTCCTTGCTCAAAGCTCCACTCACAAAACTGCTTTGGGGGATTGTTCCTTGGTATGTGGCTCCTCCAATGGTCCAATTAGTTTTTATTCTAGTGCTTTATTCATTGCAAATTTTTGCTGCTTAGGTGACCCTGTTCTTGAGCTTGCATGTCAAATTTATATGGTCCTAAGTAGTTCTAGTGCATGATATAGTCTCTAGGCACTTGTGAGAGTAGTTGTTATGAATTTCGTTGAGTTTGGTTCACTTTTATTTGAAGTTACTAAAAATTTCAGAAATTTTTCAGAGGGAGAAATATGTTTAGGAAAATGTACCAAGGTGGTTCTTCAAGGAAGCAAGGACCCAGACCCGCAGTACGTGATCTGAACCATGAACCACCAAGAGAAGCTCAAGTGCGGCCCTGTGAATGGTCGTCAGAAGATTTCATGGTTTGAGCAGGAATTAAGGAGGAATTTGATGCATACGTGCGTAATGCTGAACTTGAGGGCTTCATGCTAGATAAGTGCCCTCAGTATTATTACCTAACTGAAGGTTCAAATTTTCATCTTCACGTAATTCTCACACTGTCCTATTTGATCTTTATGGTAAATCTTATACTATGGACTTAGAGGATTTTAACACTGCTTGTAAACTTCCGCAGTGGGGTAGTGCTAGTGAACCCTGCAAATCTGAGTTTAGGGATTTTCTTGCTAGTATCACTGTGGGGGAATCTAGAGATATAACACAAGCTACCATAGGGAGCATTCATTTTCCTGCTATACATTATTTTACTCTTTTTATAGGTAGATGCATAAATGGTAAAGATGAGGCATGCCACATGTGTGTTCCAGATCTTAGTGTTCTCAAGAGTGTTGTTTTAGAAGATAAACAATATAACTTGGGGGCCATTGTTGCATGAAGGTTGCATAATAATGGTTTAAGTGGAGACTTGTTTGGTGGAATTTATGCAACCCGTGTGGCTAATTTTCTTGAGATACCCATACATGAAAATGATACGGAATTGCCTCCTACTTACCTAGGTTATGAGGCTATGGTTCGCCATCAGTTTATTGAGAGGAAAGAACAACCTCTCCAGTATCAACTAATGTTTGACAGGCGCCACATTGTCCATGTTACCCTCCCTGCTCCTACTTTATTTGACTTTCAGACAAAAGGGAGACATATTATAACCAGGGAGGAGGAAAACGAGTATAAGAGGAGGACCGAGACAGCTCGTCTCCAAGCCGCAGCTCGCGATGCAATAGCGGCTGCATCTCAGTACGGCCCCAGTTACAACTACGGATATCTGCCAGGCTAGTCGTGGCCATAGACCAACTTAGGCCAAAAGCCTAAGCTTGGGGGAGTACGTATTTCCCACCGAGATTACATTTATGTTCACACACTCATTTTAGTTGTCGGTGCTCATACTTTTTCATCGTACCATCCATGCTAGTTTATTTTCATTTTTATGCTTTCTTCTTGCGTGTTTGAAAAACCTTAAGAAAAACCAAAAAGAAAAAAAATAGTAGTAGCTTTTAGCTAGTTTACTTTTCTTGCTTGTAGTAGTAATAATTAAAAGAAAACCCCAAAAGATTTCTCGTTCTTCTTTTGCTTGTTGGGAGCTTTCCCATGTAAATAGTTTTGTTTCTTTTCTTTGGGGGTCGATAGGATAAGACCATAATGAAAATGTTGAGTGGCTCTTCTATGCATTATTGTTGATTTAACAAAGAGCCCATATTGCCTTGTCTTCTCCTATTTATTGAATGCTTGCAGATTCCAGCTTAGTCCAATGCACTTGCACTATTATTATTATCTACATCGTTCGGTCGTGCAAGTGAAAGGCAATAATGACGATATATGATGGACTGGTTGAGATGAGAAAAGCTGGTATGAACTCGACATCTCTTGTTTTTGTAAATATGATTAGTTCATCGTTCCTAATTCAACCTATTATGAATAAACATGTTTGCAATGACAATTAGAGATTATAGTTGCTTATACCATGCTTAATTAGCTAGGAGTTTATAATGGTTTACCTTGCATGCCAACATGCTATTAAAATGGTTGTGATATGGTATGATAGGGTGGTATCCTCCTTTGAATGATTCAAGTGATTTGACTTGGCACATGTTCACACATGAAGTTGAAACAAAATCAACATAGCCTCCATGATATTTATGTTCATGGTGGATTATATCCTACTCATGCTTGCATTCAGTGTTGATTAATTTTAATGCATGTTCATGATTGTTGTTGCTCTCTAGTTGGTCGCTTCCTAGTCTTTTTTAGCCTTCACTTGTACTAAGCGGGAATACTGCTAGTGCATCCAATTCCTTAAAACCCAAAGTTATTCCATATGAGTCCACCATACCTTCCTATATGCGGTATCTACCTGCCGTTCCAAGTAAATTTGTATGTGCCAAACTCTAAACCTTCAAATGAAATTCTGCTTTGTATGCTCGAATAGCTCATGTATCAACTAGGGTTGTCTGTATCTTCCATGCTAGGCGGGTTATTCTCAGGAGGAGTGGACTCCGCTCCTCACTCACGAGAAAATGGCTGGTCACCGGGATGCCCAATCCCATGCTCTAAGCAAATCAAATCAAATTAATTGCAAACAAAACTACCCCGGGACTCTTGTTAGTTGGAGGCACTCGTTGTTTCGAGCAAGCCATGGATTGATGCTTGTTGGTGAATGGGGAGTACAAACTTTACCATTCTGTTTGGGAACCGCCTATAATGTGTGTAGCATGGAAGATAGCGAGAGCTCTCGGTTGTTATGTTGACAATGAAAGTATACCACTCAAAATATTACTTATCTCTATTTCAAAATCGAGCTCTGGCACCTCTACAAATCCCTGCTTCCCTCTGCGAAGGGCCTGTCTATTTACTTTCATGTTGAGTCATCACCCTCTTATTAAAAAGCACCAGCTGGAGAGCACCGCTGTCATTTGCATCCATTACTATTAGTTTATATTGGGTATGACTATGATTGGATCTCTTTTACCATGAATTACAATGTCTAGTCAGTCCTTGATCTTTAAAGGTGCTCTGCATTTATGTTTTGCGGTCTCAGAAAGGGCTAGTCAGATACCATCTTGTTATATCATACTATGACTGTTTTGAGAAAGTGTTGTCATCCGAGATTTATTATTATTGCTTGCTAGTTGATTATGCCATTGATATGAGTAAACATGAGACCTAAGGGTTATTGTGAATGTGGTTAGTTAATAATCGTTGCTGAAAACTTGAATGCTGGCTTTACATATTTACAACAACAAGAGCAAACAGAGTTTGTAAAAGTTTTTCTTTATCACTTTCAGTTTATAAACTGAATTGCTTGAGGACAAGCAAAGATTTAAGCTTGGGGGATTTGATACATCTCCGTCGTATCTACTTTTCCAAACACTTTTGCCCTTGTTTTGGACTCTAAATTGCATGATTTGAATGGAACTAACCCGGACTGACGTTGTTTTCAGCAGAATTGCCATGGTGTTATTTTCGTGCAGAAACAAAAGTTCTCAGAATGACCTAAAAATCAATGGAGAATTATTTTGGAATATATAAAAAATACTGGCGAAAGAATCAAGGCCAGGGGGCCCACACCCTGTCCACGAGGGTGGGAGGCGCGTCTACCCTGCCTCGTGGACCCCTGGTGCTCCACCGACCTCAACTCCAACTCTATATATTCACGTTCGGGGAGAAAAAAAATCGAAGAGCCGGATTCTCGCGTTTTACGATACGAAGCCGCCGCCAAGCCCTAAACTCTCTCGGGAGGGCTAATCTGGAGTCCGTTTGGGGCTCCGGAGAGGGGAATATGTCGCCATCGTCATCACCAACCTTCCTCCATCACCAATTTCATGATGCTCACCACCGTGCGTGAGTAATTCCATCGTAGGCTTGCTGGACGGTGATGGGTTGGATGAGATTTATCTTGTAATCGAGTTAGTTTTGTTAGGGTTTGATCCCTAGTATCCACTATGTTCTGAGGTTGATGTTGCTATGACTTTGCTATGCTTAATGCTTGTCACTAGGGCCCGAGTGCCATGATTTCAGATTTGCACCTATTATGTTTTCATGAATATATGTAAGTTCTTGATTCTATCTTGCAATTCTATAGTCACCTACTATGTGTTATGATCCGGCAACCCCGAAGTGACAATAATCAGGACCACTCCCGGTGATGACCGTAGTTTGAGGAGTTCATGTATTCACTATGTTTTAATGCTTTGGTCCGTTACTCTATTAAAAGGAGGCCTTAATATCCCTTAGTTTCCAATAGGACCCCGCTGCCACGGGAGGGTAGGACAAAAGATGTCATGCAAGTTCTTTTCCATAAGCATGTATGACTATATTCAGAATACATGCCTACATTACATTGATGAATTGGAGCTAGTTCTGTGTCACCCTGGGTTATAACTGTTACATGAATAATCGCATCCGACATAATTCTCCATCACCAATCCAATGCCTACGAGCTTTTCACATATTTCTCTTTGCTTAGTTGCTTTACCTTTGCCACTGTTACCGTTACTTCCATACTACTTTGCTGCTAAATACTTTGCTGCAGATATTAAGTTATCCAGCTGTGGTTGAATTGACAACTCAACTGCTAATACTTGAGAATATCCTTTGGCTTCCCTTGTGTCGAATCAATAAATTTGGGTTGAATACTCTACCCTCGAAAACTGTTGTGATCCCCTATACTTGTGGGTTATCAAGGATAAAACAGGATGAAGACAAACCGACTGAAGAAATTGAACTGAGGAAATTGAGAAAGTCTTCAGTCAAAGTCTTCAAACAGATATGAAAAAGAACACAACACAGTAATGAGGAAATGGAAGGGTTGAGGAAATAGAACCGGTAGGCTTGGTGAAGACAGTGATTTGGTAGACCAGTTCCAACTGATGTGACAGTTGTACGTCTGGTTGGAGCAGCTAGGTATTTAAACCTGAGGACTGATACGTCTCCGTCATATCTACTTTTCCAAACACTTTTGCCCTTGTTTTGGACTCTAACTCGCATGATTTGAATGGAACTAACCCGGACTGACGTTGTTTTCAGCAGAATTGCCATGGCGTTATTTATGTACAGAAACAAATATTCTCGGAATGACCTGAAACTTCACGGAACGTCTTTCTGGAAATAATAAAAAATCCTTGCAAAAGATGAAGACCAGGGGGCCCACACCCTAGCCACGAGGGTGGGGGGCGCGCCCCCTGGAGCTCCTCCGACCTCAACTCCAACTTTATATATTTGCTTTCGGGGAGAAAAAAATTAGGGAGAAGGATTCATTGCGTTTTACGATACGGAGCCGCCGCCAAGCCCTAAAACCTCTTGGGAGGGCTGATCTGGAGTCCGTTCGGGGCTCCAGAGAGGGGAATCCGTTGCCATCGTCATCATCAACCTTCCTCCATCACCAATTTCATGATGCTCACCGCCGTGCGTGAGTAATTCCATCATAGGCTTTCTGGACGGTGATGGGTTGGATGAGATTTATCATGTAATCAAGTTAGTTTTGTTAGGGTTTGATCCCTAGTATCCACTATGTTCTGAGATTGATGTTGCTATGACTTTGCTATGCTTAATGCTTGTCACTAGGGCCCGATTGCCATGATTTAAGATCTGAACCTATTATGTTTTCATCAATATATGAGAGTTCTTGATCCTATCTTGCAAGTCTATAGTCACCTACTATGTGTTATGAGCCGGCAACCCCGAAGTGACAATAATCGGGACCACTCCCGGTGATGACCGTAGTTTGAGGAGTTCATGTATTCACTATGTGTTAATGCTTTGGTCCGGTACTCTATTAAAAGGAGGCCTTAATATCCCTTAGTTTCCGCTAGGACCCCGCTGCCACGGCTTTCGTCGTCCGTAAAGGACCTAACGGAAGACCGTGCTCCGAAGTGTGCACTTCGAGTTTTGATGTCATTAGTGGGCAAGGGGTGGCTACAGACTAAAAGAAGATCCTCACAGTGAAAGAGTGGCCTACTTCCAAGTCAAGCACATTAGAGTTTGGGCTTAGCAGGACAGGCGTTTCATTCATAGGAGCTTAGCTCATTTGACTGCTCAAAGACTTACTTCAATGAAAGGACTAACGAGAACTTTGAAAGTTCTTCCTATCAGCATTAGTCAGCATTCGAGTCCTTCAAGCGTGTGCCGCAGGGAAAGGAAGAGTATTTCATCATGGCCATTTATTAGGACTACTTGGATAAGTTAGGACAGTTTCTCTAAGGCCCTTCGTTGCACATCTAATGGAAAGCACTGGCTAGATTTCTGATGAAGGAAGGGTAGGACAAAAGATGTCATGCAAGTTCTTTTCCATAAGCACGTATGACTATATTCGGAATACATGCCTACATTATATTTATGAATTGGAGCTAGTTCTGTGTCACCCTAGGTTATGACTGTTACATGATGAACCGCATCCGGCATAATTCTCTATCACCGATCCATTGCCTACGAGCTTTCCATATATTGTTCTTCGCTTATTTACTTTTCTGTTGTTGTTGCTATCATCACTACAAAATACCAAAAACATTACTTTTGCTACCGTTACCTTTTGCTACCGTTACCACTATTATCATATTACTTTGCTACTAAACACTTTGCTGCAGATATTAAGTTTCCAGGTGTGGTTGAATTGACAACTCAGCTGCTAATACTTGAGAATATTCTTTGGCTCCCCTTGTGTCGAATCAATAAATTTGGGTTGAATACTCTACCCTCGAAAACTGTTGCGATCCTCTATACTTGTGGGTTATCAAGACTATTTTCTGGCGCTGTTGCCGGGGAGCATAGCTCTATTCTTTGAGTCACTTGGGATTTATATATGCTTATCATTATAAAGAACTTGAAAGATCCTAGAACCAAGATTTATCCCTCAACTACAAGGGGAGGTAAGGAACTGCCATCTAGCTCTGCACTTGATTCACCTTCTGTTTTGAGTAAGCTTGCGACACCTAATTCTGCTTCTGCTATTCGTTCTGATATGTCGCATGTTATTGATGATGTCACTTCTGCTATGCATGATACTTATGATGAAACTACTTCTATGCTTGATACTACTGTGCCACTTGGTGAATTTCTTGATGAACAACTTGCTAGGGTTAGAGAGAATGAAATTATTGAAACTGATTATATTGAAGACAGTGATGATGAAGACTCTCCCCCTAATCAATATGAATCGCCTGTTATTCCTGAGGGTTATGTTTTGGAAAAAGAAGCTACTCTGGCTATTTTAGCTTGCAATGATAGAAGTGATCTTAAGAAGTTATTAGCTAAATGGAAGCAGCAATCTCTTAATGCTAGAATGAAACCTGATCCTGCTTTCGCTACTTCACCTATCTTTGTTACTGATAAGGATTATGAATTATCTATTGATCCTAATATAATTACTTTGGTTGAATCTGATCCTTTTCATGGCTATGAATCTGAAACTGTTGTGGCACATCTTACTAAATTAAATGATATAGCCACCCTGTTCACTAATGATGAGAGAACTCGCTACTTTTATATCCTTAAAATATTTCCGTTCTCATTAAAGGGTGATGCTAAGATATGGTTTAATTCTCTGGATCCTGGTTGTGTGCGTAGTCCCCAGGATATGATTTATTACTTCTCTGCTAAATATTTCCCTGCTCATAAGAAACAAGATGCTTTAAGGGCTATATAATTGTGTGCAAATTGAAGAAGAGAGTCTCCCACAAGCTTGGGGGAGGCTTCTCCAATTACTTAATGCTTTGCCTGATCATCCTCTTAAGAAAAATGAAATACTTGATATCTTTTATAATGGACTAACCGATGCTTCCCGAGATTACCTGGATAGTTGTGCTGGTTCTGTTTTCAGGGAGAGAACACCGGATGAAGCTGAAATTCTATTGAATAATATGTTGACAAATGAAAATAATTGGACACTTCCTGAGCCAGCTCCTGAGCCTACTCCTAAACCAACTCCGAAGAAAAGAGGTGTTCTATTTCCCAGTCATGAAGATATGCAAGAAGCAAAGAAATCTATGAAAGAAAAAGGTATTAAAGCTGAAGATGTTAAGAATTTACCTCCTATTGAAGAAATACATGGTCTTAATTTACCGCCTGTTGAAGAAATATATGATCTTAATCCCTCACCTATTGAAGAAACACATGGTCTTGATAACCCGACACAGGTAGTAAAGGTAAATTCTCTCTATAGATAAGATAAAGCTGAAATCCCATTTACTAAGTTTGCTAGCCCATGCTTGGATGAGTTTGATAACTTTATGCTTAAGCAAGAAGATTTTAATGCTTATTTTGGTAGAGAATTAAAACACAGTGTTGATATGCTTGAACACTTGGGTGATTATATGGATAATGTTAAAGGTGAACTTAAACTTATTAGTAAACATGCTTCTAAGGTTACCACTCAAGTAGAACAAGTGCTTAAAGCTCAAAATGATTTGCTCAATGAATTGAATAGTAAAAATAATGATTATGCTGTTAGAGTGGCTACTAGAACTGGTAGAATGACTCAGGAACCTTTGTATCCTGAGGGCCACCCTAAGAGAATTGAGCAAGATTCTCAGAGAAATAATATAGATGCACCTAGTCCTTCTAAAAGGTAGAAAAATAAAAATGATAGGACTTTGCATGCTTCTAGTGAACCTATTGCTAAAACGCCTGAGAATCTAAATGATATTTCTATTTCTGATGTTGATGCTCAAACACAACCTGGTAATGAACCTGAAACTAGTGATAATGTAAATGAGAATGTTCATGATGATGCCCAACCTAGCAATGATAATGATATCGAAATTGAACCTGTTGTTGTTCTTGATAACCCACAATCAAAGAATCAACGTTATGATAAGAAAGACTTTGTTGCTAGGAAACATGGTAAAGAAAGAGAACCATGGGTTCAAAAACCCATGACTTTTCCTCCCAAACCATCCAAGAAAAAGGATGATGAGGATTTTGAGTGCTTTGTTGAAATGATTAGACCTATCTTTTTGCGTATGCGATTAACTGATATGCTCAAAATGAATCCTTATGCTAAGTATATGAAAGAAACTGTTACTAATAAAAGAAAGATACCGGAAGCTGAAATTTCCACCATGCTTGCTAATTATACTTTTTTGGGTGGAATACCTAAGAAGTTAGGAGATCCAGAGTACCCACTATACCATGCTCCATTAAAAGATACTATGTTAAAACTGCTTTATGTGATCTTGGAGCCGGTGTTAGTGTTATGCCTCTCTCTTTATATCGTATACTTGATTTGAATAAGCTGACACCTACTGAAATATCTTTGCAAATGGCTGATAATCAACTGCTATACCTATCGGTATTTGTGAGGATGTGCCTGTTGTGGTTGCAAACGTTACTATTTTAACGGACTTTGTTATTCTTGATATTCCCGAGGATGATAGCATGTCTATTATTCTTTGAAGACCCTTTTTGAATACTGCAGGGGCTGTTATTGATTGCAACAAAGGCAATGTCACTTTTCATGTTAATGGTAATGAGCATACGGTACACTTCCAAGGAAACAACCTCAAGTCCACAGTATCAATTCTATTGGAAAAATTCGATCGATTATTATTGGAGGTTTTGAATTTCCTCTACCTACTGTCAAAAAGAAATATGATATTCTTATTGTTGGGGATGTGCATATCCCCATTGAGGTAACCTAGTGTTATTCGAAAATTCTCCGGTTCCATGTTATTTGGAATGGGTTTGTTAATAAGACTTGATCAACCTTGTTAATGGATTCCTTTTGATGATCATGAGATGGATGAATTTAGAAAACACAACTCTCTGTACCTGTCGTGGAATTGTCACGGCAGATGTCCTAGCAGAAGGACTTAGTTGTAGGGCCATTGCAACTAGGAAGCTTAAAGGGGTTAATTGGGACAAAGGACACGAGAGGTTTTATACTAGTTCGGCCCCTTACGATGAAGGTAAAAGCCTACGTCTAGTTGTGTTTGGAATTGCTGGAGTTTCGATCACCAAGAGGCTAATCCACCGGCTTAGTTATCGATCTCTTGTTTCTTGCCCTAAGCCACCACCGGGTCGTCCCCTTATATACATGGGTTGACGCCTGGTGGCCTACAGAGTCCCGGCCGGTTCACAAACATGTCCGGCTCGGTGACTTCTTTACATGCCTTTCCTTACAAGTCTTTCCTTATACATGGCGGTTTACAATATTGGGCCTTAAGCCGCCTCTGGGCTTAGGCCTTCTATAAGTCTTTAATAACTATCACCTTAAATATTTCTGGGCTCCTTTTTGTAACTCGCCATTAGGGCTGACCCGGCCCCTCCTGGGCGGGTCTTTATCAATTATCTATATTCCCAACATTAGGCCCTAGGTTGACTTTGAACCTTGTTCTTTGTCAATCTTCAATATTTAGATGAAATCCATCTTCTTCTCTTCGCAGAAATTTTTGTAACCCGCCATGACGTCATCTCTTGAAAACACAAAAAACTATTATGACGTCATCTCTCAACGGATCTTCATCTTTAATGCCTTCCGAGAATTGAGGCGTCCGTTTGGTTGGATAATCATTATATGGGTCTTCCTCATTTTTTGCACCCACCTGTTTGCTTATTCCCTTATAAATAGGCACACTCCAGTCTTTCTCATTCCTCTCTTTCTCCGTCTTCTTCCTCTCGCAGCCCTGCTACCGCCCGAGCTCCGCCGCCGTCGCCGAGTCCCTCGTCCCCGTCGACTTTGGCCACTGCATCAACTTGAATCAGTCCAGAGAATGGCGACGACCTCCGCAGAAGACCCACAGTTGTAAGTTTTCATCTTCCTGTTTCCCAGATCCACATTTAGGGTTTCGAGGTTTCCTGTGTGTTCTTCACAGTTCGTCACGGTTTCTTCATAGTCCTGCGTGTTCGTCACAGTTCGTCACGGTTTCTTCATAGTTCTTCCACTGCAGCCTCTTCTTGATCCAAAAAGAAATATGCTCATGCAATAGTTGTTTTGTGCCCCTCTTTGATACCAATAGATCCCGTTTTCTGGTACATCGCATGAGGACTGATAAACTCCTCTGCACTAGACTTTTTAGGTCTAGAATATTTTCTATTTTGAATAGCCATTTGATCTAGAATAATGTCAAGCTATTAGGAAACTTGTTTGTCTCAATACTTAGCCGAATTTGTTTTCTCAAATATCTGTAGTCATGGTGGCTTATTGCGCCGGCTTACTTTTCTTATGACATAAGCCCTTGCTTAAGCCGCCATTACTCCTTCATACCATCATCACTTAACTTCGCCATTATCATTGGATTGAACTGGCATATTATTTTCTTTTCAGTTCGTCTTTCGAACATCATGCCGTCAAAAACACCGACTGTGTGCAACTGGGTTCCCTCAACAGTAACTGAGGACAATTTGAAAGAGTTCTTCTCCATAGGATTTTTGCCAGGGAAGAATGTCATGTCTTATCGTGCACCTGACCCAGACGAGGAACGGCCCAATCCAAAAGATGGTGAAGTCATTGTCTTTTCTGACCACATGAACCGTGGCTTTTCACCACCTGGCTCAAAGTATTTCAGAGATGTCCTCCATTTTTCCAAACTCCACCCTCAAGATCTCGGGCCCAATTCCATATCAAATATCTGTAATTTCCAAGTTCTCTATGAGGTGTACCTTCAAGAAGAACCGATTGTGGAACTCTTTAGAGAGTATTTTTATCTGAACCGCCAGAATGAGTGCACCAATGGCCCTAGCTTGGAACTTGGAGGCATCTCAATTCATCGTCGACATGGCACCGTCTTCCCTTTGATAGTCTTGCCGAGTCATCCCAAAGACTGGAATCAGACTTGGTTCTATTGTCAAGACACTTCACCAGCAAATGAGAAGCCACTGCCGGGTTATCGCGTCGAGCGTCTTGACTCCAAATTTGCGCTTCCTGGCAAACTTACTGCCGCCGAACGCAAGAAGCTTATTCCATCAATCAAAAGAATTAACGCCTTATTGGGGAACGGCTTAACCGGAGTTGACTTGACCCGTTGCTGGGTCTCATGGCGGGTCATCCCTCTAAGCCGTCGATCCAAACTGATGTATGAATATGGTGGAGGCCCAAATGACTCTCTTTGTCACAGCTCTGTTCAATTAACTGAAGAAGATATTGTTTCAATGTCAACTCTTCTGGTGAACGGCAAGTATGAAGACTGCAGTAAAGTCGGGTTAAACCCCTTCTGCAAACTTAACCCGGCGCCAGAGGTAAAGAACCTCTGACCTTTTTCTCCTTGTATTCTTCTCAGCCGTTTTAAATACCTGCATGACCTTTTATCTTGTTTATTTGTTTCCAGGACAAATCTGATTTCTGGGAAGTCAAGTATGATCATGAAGCCGCCTAGAAGACTAGAGCCGCTGCCATGACCGCCAGGAAAATGACCCGGAGGTCTAAGAAGAAGAAGAGCACCGCTGAAGACCTGTTAAAGCTTGACGATGATACTTCTAAGTCGGAGGTAGCCCTTGACTCCCTTGGCCAGTTTTTAATAACTTTATTGACACTGATTATTGTCAGGACGACACGGGGGCCAGTCAGGCCGGAGAAGAAGAGGTAATTATTTCCTCCGACTTGGGCCATTTGCCGAGACAGAAACTTCGACGGGTAACCCGGAAAGCAAGGTTTTCGCACCCTTTGGCTCATTTGGACCCTCATTTTATTTTGAAAAAACAGTGACGCGAGAGCCGTCGTCAAGCCCGGAACGATGATGAGCCGCCTTCTGTTGTACAACAAACTCCTCAAAAACGCCAAAATGAGGTCTCTTTTATATTCCTCTTCGGCTTTCACTTTACATTAATAGATCTTTTCCCTTACATTATTAACTTTATTTTATCTTTGGAGGAGGTGTCTCCCTCTTTTGGTGACTCGTCTCAGACTCAGTTTCCGGCCTTTAAGACTGCCCCTGGGTAAGGAAAAAATCATCTTCCTCCGTGTCTTTCAAACTGCTTCTTTATTCTGAATGTCTCACCACATCTTTCTTAGTGGCCAAGCCAAATCCAAGAAGGCCAAGGTGACTAAGCCGGCGGAAAACCCGTCAGTCCTTGCACCTGAACCGGCTATGCCACCTTCTCCCCCTCAAACTGAAGCTCCAGAAGACCCGGCTGCCAATGCTCAATTAGATCCTCCTGAGCCGTCAGCTGATGACACCATCGTAAACCCTTCTACTACCGATCCATCCAGCTCGGCCAACCCGCCATCATCATCTGCCCATGACGTTCTGATCACTAGGAGCCATTTTGTTGAGCCAGGGACTCCCACCGTATTGGCTTGTCACACCGCTAAACAAGAGGCCCTAGAAAGACAGAAAGTGTGTTTTGATGTTTCTCACTACAGCCATCTGAACGCCAATGATAACTGTCCGGCTATCTCAGTCATGTGCACTCCAACCATGACTCAGAAATTGAGATGGCGCAGCAATTGCAGCTGAAGTATGAGGTATGCTCTTCTGGCTTACTTATATTCTGCCAGCCCCCAAGTCTTTAGATTATGATAGAACTTGAATGATTTGTAGACTTATGATATAGGCTAAAGCTTTACCTTTACTTTTTTCTGAAATCCCATAACATAGTATAAATTTCACCTGTAGTCCCCAAGGGCCGGTTCACTTGATCATAAATGAACCGGTACTTAAGTTCATAACTGTCTTGTACCGAACCCAACAAATATTGTACTCCGGCTTAATCTTGAGAGACTTTCTGAATATCATGCATTAGCCAACAAGTGCTAAGTGTTGTTACTTTGCAAAGTACTTGGGACTTGAAATATATTAGAGTCATAAGAAATTGTTTTGGCATACATTAGCCCCCAAGTGTCAAGTGGTTTTGCAGTGCAAAGTACTTGAGACTTGAATTTTGAACTGTTAGTTTAAACCTTCACACACCTGTATATGTTTTGTAGAACACCATATCTGAATTGGGTTCCCAATTAACTGACGCCAAGACCCGGTTGGCGGATCAAGAAATAGAAACCAAGGCTGCTGATTCTAAACTTCAATTAAGTCTTGCTGAGACGGAAAAACTGAAAACCAGCTTGATTGCGAAAAAGAAATCCTGGGGTGAAGAAAAGACGCTGCTGACACAACACGCTGAAAAAGCTAAAGCGGCTCTTGAGGAGGTTACCACGAAGCTGACTGGTCTAAAGAACCGGGTGTCTCAAATGGTTTCTGCTATCTTTGGTAAGTCATCTGTACTGATCTTTTATACCTTCTTTTGACCCAGAATATAAACCGCCAGCTAACCCCTTGTTTGAAAAATATGTGCAGGCCCGCGAAGCAAAAATATGAGCCAAGATAATGTGACTAAACTGAAGGCGGTCTATACCTTAGTGGAGCAGTTGTACACTGGCACTCAACGAGCACTTGTTGCTATTTCTCCTACCAATCAAGGACCCAACCGGCTCAGTGATGTCTTGAAAAATTTGTCAATACTGCCCGCCAGGTTCCAAGAAGTCAAACGATCTTGTGCCAGAGCCGGAGCTTTGACTGCCCTGAGCCACTCGAAAGCTTGGGTGCCAGATCTAGACCTGGTGGATGTAGCCAAAGGGTACGCCACGGTGAAGGAAGATGGGTCTCTGTTTGAGTAGGATGACTTCATTGCTTGCGTGAGGGAAGTGCGACCTCAGGCCACCATTCTCGGAGATGAAACCAATATTTATAAATATCAGCCGGGTTTTGATTTGGAAAATAAGAAGATGGTGACTCCCTCTTACAAGGTGACCGACCTTATCCCGTCGGTTCGTCAACATACATTTGCTCCGGATGTTGATCCAGCTGGCTTGATTGATGAAGAATCAGAATTCATTGCCGTGAACGGCTTCGACTGGTCCAACATCGGCTTCCAATTATCAGAAGGAGGTGAACCGGCAAGGGAGGAGTGAGAACCATCTTTGTGGGCTTTTTAACAGCCTTGTAATAGACTTAGCTTGAAAACAGCTGTATATTTTTCCTATGCCATCGCGCATAATATGCCGTGTGTGACTCTTTGCTTCTTGATGTCAATATATGCGTCACATTCATGGTTATCTTTGTAATATTTCAGCTATGTTCCTGTAGCAAAGGAAAAAACTTGCTTGGCGGTTTAGCACCTAACGGGTCAGAATACCTGGTACATGACCGATAGTTTTATCATAGTAGAAAACAGAACCAGACGTGAAAAGAAAACAAGGTTGAAATAACCTTGGATTAATACAGAAGGAAATTGTTCATAAATAATAGTCATACATGTATCTTTGACCTCTGGACCACCGGTTTATATGACCCGGGTGATGAGGTTGATGACCCAGTCTTTTTGAGAAGTCAATGCTTCTGAATGCCTGATGATTATCATGCCCTGGCGGCTTATTTTCAAATAGTCAAGCCGGTGAAAAGACCATGCTGATTGTTTAAAATTGAGACAACAAAAGACCAATAAGACAAATAACAGGTGGCAAACAAAATTAACCTTGTAACCAAAGGTTGGGGGTTTCTGATTCGAATACGATCAGTAAATCGGACCAAAGGGGTTAAGCTAAGATTCGAATACGATCATATAGCCCCCAGTGGCTTCTGGCGTTGCGCCGATCAAGAGGGTACCGACAGCTATGTTCTCTTTGGTTCGAATACGACCTATGTTTGAACAGGAAGCCCCCAAATGACCTTGAGAGGTTTTTAACGACCCTGATTCGAATACGATCCAAGTCGGACCCAAATGGGGTTAAGCTGTGATTCGAATACGATCAAGAAGCCCCCTAGTGAGTTTGGCTATGAGCCGATCAAGAGGGTTACGACAGCTATGTTCTCTTTGGTTCAAATACGACCTATGTTTGAACGGGAAGCCCCCAAGTGATCACCAGTTTAACAACTAGATTCGAATACCTCGTAAGCCGGACCAAAAAGGTTAGACTTGATTCAGATATGATCAGCTCCTTAATAGTCATTTAAATAATAAAAAAGAGTAAAGATATATAATCCTTGAAAAGGAAAAGGACAGAGGTCCTGCTTTATTACTTATCATGGTATATACAACGTCAAGGTATGTACATGACGAGAGCCGGTGGCTCAGGTGTAGTATGGCCGAAGTTGAGCAATGTTCCACGGCCGGCGGGTCTCCTCCTCCGACTTACGTGAGTCTTTGTGCTCTCGAACGTCAATGAGGTAATATGACCCGTTGTTTAAATTCTTGCTGACCACAAAGGGTCCTTCCCAAG
Source organism: Triticum urartu (assembly GCF_003073215.2). Lineage (NCBI taxonomy): Eukaryota > Viridiplantae > Streptophyta > Magnoliopsida > Poales > Poaceae > Triticum > Triticum urartu. The sequence continues at coordinate 127,308,220 of NC_053027.1, forward strand.
GCGGGGATAGCTTGTGTGCATCGGACAGATCCTGGATGAGCCAGAGCACCAGGTCACCTTCTTGAAAAGTCCTGGACTTAACCCGGTGGTTGTGATAACGGCGCAAGTCCTGTTGATAAATTGCTGATCGAGCTACTGCTAAGTCTCTTTCCTCATCTAAAAAGTCAAGCGCATCATGTATGGCTTGTTCATTATTAGCTTCAACATAAGCCGCCACACGGGGCGAGTCATGACAGATGTCACTAGGCAGCACCGCTTCCACTCCATAAACCATGAAGAAGGGTGTATAACCTATAGATCTGTTAGGAGTGGTGTTGATACTCCACAGCACCAAGGGTAACTCCTCTACCCAACAACCCGGCGTTCGCTGCAAGGGAACCATAAGCCGGGGATTGAGACCTTTTAAGATTTCCTGATTTGCTCTCTCAGCCTGACCATTGGATTGAGGGTGAGCTATAGAAGAAACATCAAGTCGGATATGCTCACTTTGACAAAACTCCTCCATAGCCCCTTGGGATAGATTAGTGCCATTGTCAATGATAATGTTGTGTGGAAAACCAAAACGAAAGATCACCTTTTTCATGAACTCAACCATTGTGGCCGCATCACACTTACTCACTGGCTCTGCCTCAACCCACTTTGTGAATTTGTCAACTGCCACTAAAAGATGTGTCTTTTTATCCTTAGACCTTTTAAAAGGTCCAACCATGTCAAGCCCCCAGACCGCAAACGGCCAAGTGATTGGAATCATCCGCAACTCTTGAGCCGGCACATGTGCTCGCCGTGCAAATTTTTGACATCCATCACACCTACTGACCAGATCCTCTGCATCAGCGTGAGCCGTCAACCAGTAAAAACAATGACGAAAAGCTTTGGCCACCAGAGACTTTGACCCGGTGTGATGACCACAATCGCCTTTATGGATCTCATGAAGTATTTCTTGGCCTTCTTCAAGAGAAACACATCGTTGAAATGCTCTAGAGACGCCGCGATGGTATAACTCTCCGTCAGAAATCGTCATTGACTTAGACCGCCGGGTTATCTATCGGGCCAGGGTCTCATCCGCTGGCAACTCGCCCCGGGTCATGTAAGCCAAGAATGGTATAGTCCAATCTGGGATGATGTGAAGAGATGCCACCAACTGTGCCTCCGGGTCAGGAACGGGTAAATCTTCCTCTGTAGGTAACTTAACAGACGAGATATGCAAAACATCCAAAAAGGTGTTAGGTGGCACCGACTTACGCTGAGATCCCAAACGGCTTAAAGCATCGGCCACTTCGTTCTTCCTTCGGTCAATGTGTTCCACCTGATAACCTTTAAAATGTCCTGCAACAGCATCAACTTCACGGCGATAAGCCGCCATGAGAGGGTCCTTGGAATCCCACTTGCTCGATACCTGTTGGGCCACCAAATCTGAATCGTCAAGACACCGGACCCGGCTCAGGCTCATCTCTTTAGCCATTCGAAGTCCATGGAGCAAAGCTTCATATTTTGCTGCGTTGTTAGTACAAGGAAACATCAGTCGCAACACAAAAAAATTTGTCACCTCGAGGGGAAGTTAACACAACTCCAGCCCCCGAGCCCTCCAACTATCTGGACCCATCAAAGTGAATTGGCCAATATGTGTTGTCTGGTTTCTCCTCTGGCATCTACATCTCTGTCCAGTCATTAATAAAGTCAACCAGTGCTTGAGATTTGATCGCAGTATGTGGTACATACTTCAACCCATGAGACCCAAGTTCAATGGCCCACTTGGCGACTCGTCCAGTGGATTCTCTATTTTGAATGATGTCTCCCAAAGGAGCAGAGCTAACCACAGTGATTGGGTGACCCTGAAAGTAATGTTTGAGCTTCAGGCTCGCCATGAACACCCCATATACGAGCTTCTGCCAAAGTGGATATCTTTGTTTAGATTCAATCAACACCTCACTGACGTAGTAAAATGACCGTTGGACCGGATGTTCCTTGCCAGCCTCCTTGTGTTCCACCACAATCGCCACACTAACAGCTCGTGAGTTAGTGGCTACATATAACAATAGCGGTTCTTTTTCAACCGGAGCAGCAAGAACCGGCGGCTCAGCAAGTTGTCTCTTCAGATCCTCAAAGGCAGAATTTGCAACTTCACTCCAAACAAAGTCATCCATTTTCTTCATCATCTGATACAAAGGCATCGCCTTCTCCCCTAACCGGCTTAGAGCAGCGACGCGACCTGCCAGCCGTTGAACGTCATTGAGGCACACCGGTTTGGCCAGGGAGGTGGTTGCTTTAATCTTCTCCGGATTAGCTTCAATACCTCTGTTAGACACCAAAAAACCTAAGAGTTTGCCAGCTGGGACTCCAAAAACACACTTGAGCGGGTTAAGCATCATTTTGTAGACCCGGAGGTTATCAAAGGTCTCCTTCAGATCTGTTACCAAGGTTCCTTCTTTTCTGGATTTCACCACTATATCATCCACATAAGCATGAACATTGCACCCAATCTGACTGTGAAGGCAATTCTGCATGCACCGCTAATAAGTTGCTTGGGCACTCTTAAGACCAAAAGGCATAGACACATAGCAGAAGGCTCCAAACGAAGTGATAAAAGCTGTCTTCTCCTGGTCCTTGACTGCCATTTTGATCTGATGATAACCTGAATAAGCATCTAGAAAACTCAAACGCTCACAACCCGCTGTAGCATCAATGATCTGATCAATACGAGGGAGAGCAAAAGGGTCAGATGGACAAGCTTTGTTTAAATCGGTGTAATCCACACACATATGCCAGGTGCTATTCTTCTTGAGTACAAGCACCGGGTTAGCCAACCACTCTGGGTGAAAAACTTCCACAATGAACCCGGCCGCCAAGAGCCGGGCCACCTCTTCTCCAATGGCTTTGCGCCTTTCCTCGTTAAACCGTCGGAGAAACTGCCTGACCGGCTTAAACTTCGGATCAATATTGAGAGTGTGCTCAGCGAGTTCTCTCGGGACACCTGGCATGTCAGAAGGTTTCCATGAAAAATGTCCCGGTTCTTACGGATGAACTCGATGAGCGCGCTTTCCTATTTTGGATCCAAGTTAGCACTGATGATGAACTTCTTGGATGAGTCGCCGGGCATAAAATCAACCGTCTTGGTGTCATCAGCTGACTTGAATTTTAACACCGGTTCATGCTCTGTTATTGGCTTCTTTAAAGATGTCATATCTGCCGGGTCAACATTATCTTTATAAAACTTTAGCTCCTCTGTTGCACAAACAGACTCGGCATATGCAGCATCCCCCTCTTCACACTCCAGGGCTATTTTCTGGCTTCCATGTACTGTAATGGTGCCCTTATAACCCGACATCTTGAGTTACAGATATACATAACACGGCCGAGCCATGAATTTGGCGTAAGCCGGCCGTCCAAATAGAGCATGATATGGGGTTTTGATCTTAACCACCTCAAAAGTTAACTTCTCCTCTCTGGAATCATATTCATCCCCAAAGGCTACTTCCAGTTCAACCAACTGGGTATGCCAATTTGCCAGGCACAACACCGTGAAAAACAGTGTTGGATTGCTTAAGACTCTTATCAGTCAACCCCATCCGACGGAACGTCTCATAATAGAGGTGTTGATGCTACTGCCTCCATCCATGAGCACTTTAATGAATTTATATCCACCAACCTGAGGCGCCACCACCAAATCCATGTGACCCGGATTATCAACTCGGGGAGGATGATCCTCTCTGCTCCACACAATAGGCTGTTCTGACCTTAAATAACGTGGAGTCGCCGGCTCAACGGCATTGACTACCCTCTTATGAAGCTTCTGGTCCCTCTTACATAAACTAGTGGTAAACACATGGTATTGCCCACTACCAACTATTTTGGGTTGCTCAGATATCTGGACTATTGATGCTGATTACCTTGGCCCGGTTGTGGATTATAACCTCCCTGGTTACCCGTATGGCCCTGACCAAAAAAACCGCCTCCACCTGAACCGGCGCCCGGGCCATGAAAGCCGCCTCCACCTGAACCACTGCCAGGCCCGTGACTTCCATCAAATGCATTTGAATTTTTAAATGCTTTCATGATTGTACAGTCCTTCCACAGATAAACGCTTCCACTTGGACCATCGAATTTCAATAAATAATTGTTCTTCATTTAAATGTGGGTCATGCGTTCTTCGTTTAAATTAGGCAATGGGATCTCTATGGAAAACATTGACCAAAGTAGATTGTGCCAAGTAGATGGTATCTTTGTATTTGCATTTTGAGCAAATAGTGATGGTCTGTTTTCCTATCATATTAATTACTGCATTGGGTTCAATTTGTGATGTTTGCAAGTCAAATTAATTTCCATATGGGCAGCAAAATGAAAAAATATAATGCAATCTAGACTTTCCACTGATCATACCAAAGATAAGCTGAAAACGCAATGAAAAGAACTGGTTGGCTTATTACATGGAGCTTATATTCACAGGTGCTTATTTTCTTAGGATAAATCGTAATAAGTGTCCCTAAGAAACTTGGCTAATAGAACTGGCATACAAATAACATGTCACGATGATTGCAATGGAGGAGTGACGTACCATGGCACACTTTATAGGCTCACCGCTGCCTCTCCTTTTTTGCGATGTTCCATGAAATTGCCACATACATCTTGTACTTTTTCATTGTGTAACCCTATCTGCAAGTTGACACGGCTAATTTCAGACATCTCTACATGATACTACATTGCATATCTCTTGCGCATATTTAAACCACCAATTAACGATTGTGTGCGTACCATAAACTAGCCATGACTCTATATGCTGGACTAGCAGGCACTCTAAGGGAGCCTAATGTAGTGCACTGGAATTCCTACATGCCACCTACGATTTTGTGTAATGTACTGCCCCTGTTCCTAAATATATGTCTTTGTAGAAATTCCACTATGGACCACATACAGATGTATATAGATGCATTTTCGAGTGTAGATTCACTCATTTTGCTCCGTATGTAGCCTATAGTGGAATCTCTAGAAAGACTTATATTTAGGAACGGAGGTACGAGGTAGTATCATGTATGACATCTACATATCTAATTTAGCAGCCAGTAGTAGAAATCATTGTCTACACAAAGGGATTACTGGTCGAAAATCCTAGCAAAGCACGCTGGCAGGCATAGAACAATACAAGAGAGAGAGACGCGCTTACAAGATCATAGCAATGCCTCAGTCCCGGATCTTGGTTGGCCAAGCTGTTAGATCCAGAAGAAACATCGTCCTTATAGTTTTTGCCAGCTGCATAACAGGTAACAGCGACCGGTTAGTATATTTGAAGTACATCGGGCAGGTGATGCTGGACGGGTTTAAAGGTGACAAGTACCTAGGCCGTGGAGGGTGCTTGGCATCTCTCTAGACTGTGGGAATCAGGTTAGAAACGTCGAGGGTGATGACACTGCGCTGGCTGTCGGGGCCCGGTAAGGAGATCTAGAACCGTCGAGTAGGGTGTTTGTGGAGCGGCTCTGGTAGGGTGGACTACGGTGTGGGCGAAGCGGATCTATGGCCGTGGACGAGGGCGTAGCTGAAGCTGCTCCGGTGGTTGGGTTAAGGATGGTGTTGATGATGCGGATCTGCGGCCGTGGACGGGGCATCAGAAGCTGCTTCGGTGGTTGGGTTAAGGGTGGTGTCGACGATGCGGATCTGCGGCCGTGGATGGGGCGTTAGAAGCTGCTCCGATAGGTTGGATGAGGGTGCGAGGAAGCGGATCTGAGGCCGTGGACTTGTGAGTTGGCAAAGCGGCCCTGGTAGGGTTGAGAATGATATAGGCGAAGCTACTCCGGTAGGGTTGAGGAAGGTGTCGGTGAAGCGGCTCCGGTAGGGTTAAGGAAGGTGTCGGCGATGAGGATCAGAGGCCGTCGATGGGGGCGTCGGTGGGGCGGCTCCGGGGGGTGTGGACGAAGCGTCTCCGGTGGGGAGTACGAATGAGCCGCTGCAGATGCGCGGCGGTTGACGAGAGTACCGGCGAAGCAGATCCGACGCCGTGGACAAGGCCGGCACTGAATGGGCTGTGGTACAGTGGTGGATGAGCAGTCTACTTGTTTCTAGGGGAGGTGGGTGGGGTAGATGCGGCCGTAGAAGCAGATCCGGCAAGGTGGACGCCGCTGGCAGTGAATGGGCTATGGTACGCTGGTGGATAAGCAGTCTAGGGTTTCGAGAGGGGAGGGGAGAAATGTAACGCCCTCGATGCGGCTATATCTCCTACGTGTCGAAGCATGACTTAGAGGCATAACCGCATTGAAAGCAATGTCACAAGTAAGGTAATCTTCACAACAACCCATGTAAATAAATAAAAGGGGAAAAGATACATAGTTGGCTTACACTCGCCACGTCACACAAATACATGAATGACATTACATTCATCCAATACACTCATGGTCCGACTACGGTACCAAAATAAAGGTCAACCCCCACATGCGACAAAGTCCTCGATCGCCCCAACTGGGCACCACTACTGATCATCTGGGAAAGACACGTAGTAACGGCGAGAGTCTTCATCGAACTCCCACTTGAGCTCAAGCCCATCGTATGGAGCGGTATCATCGGTCCCTGCATCTGGTTTGGAAGTAATCTATGAGTCAAGGGGACTCAGCAATCTCGCACCCTCGCGATCAAGACTATTTTCACCTCCCGGACTCCGCCGAGAAGAGACCATCACGATTACACACGCGGTTGATGCATTTTAATTAAGTTTCAGGTTATCTACAACCGGACATTAACAAATTCCCATCTGCCCATAACCGCGGGCACGGCTTTCAAAAGTTCAAATCCCTGCAGGGGAGTCCCAACTTAGCCCATCACAAGCTCTCATGATCAACGAAGGATATTCCTTCTCCCAAGACAATCCGATCAGACTCGGCATCCCGGTTACAAGACATCCTCGACAATGGTAAAACAAGTCCAGCAACACCGCCTGAATGTGCCGACAAATCCCGATAGGAGCTGCACATATCTCGTTCTCAGGGCACACTCAGATAAGCAATCCGTACAACTAAAACCAGCCCTCGAGTTTCCCCGAGGTGGCGCTGCAAGGGGCTCTAGTTTGGACCAACACTCAGAGGAGCTTTGGCCCGGGGTTTAATATGGATGACCCTTGGACTCCGGAAACCCAAGGGAAAAAGAGGCTAGGTGGAAAATGGTAAAACCAAGGTTGGGCATTGCTGGAGGAGTTTTATTCAAGGCGAACTGTCAAGGGGTTCCCATTATAACCCAACCGTGTAAGGAACGCAAAATCCGGGAACATAACACCGATATGACGGAAACTAGGGCGGCAAGAGTGGAACAAAACACTAGGCAAAAGGCCGAGCCTTCTATCCTTTACCAAGTATATAGGTGCATTAAGATAAACAAGATAATATGGTGATATCCCAACAATAAACAATGTTCCAACAAGGAATGTTCCAACAAGGGGCTGAGCAAAGCGGTAACATAGCCAAACAACGGTTTGCTAGGACATGGTGGGTTAGAGATTTTACATGGAAAAAATGGGAGGCATGATAAGCAAGTGGTAGGTATCGTAGCATAGGCATAGCAATAGAGCGAGCATCTAGCAAGCAAAGATAGAAGTGATTTCGAGGGTATGGTCATCTTGCCTGCAAAATTCTCAGAGTTGCCTTGATCCTCATAAGCGAACTCAACGGGCTCATCGTTCACGAACTCATCTCCCGGCTCTACCCAAGCAAGAACAACAAGCAAACGGAACACAAATCAACCACGTGCAATGCTCAAACAACATGATGCACACACGGTATGATATGCGGGATGCGGTATGTGATGCATATGCAAGATTTGACAAGGAATGATACAACATGGCCTCAACTTGGAAATCCAAGAGTTCCACTTGAAAGGTGAGGTGATTTTGGTTGAAATCGATATAAAGATCACCGGAATCGGATGCACGGTTTGGAAATGGCAAGCAAAACAAATATGGCACCGGTCTGCAATAATCAGCAAGTAGCCATCTAAATGCATCAAGATAAATATGCTACAGCACTCAAAAATGACAACAAAATACATGACAGGGATCCACGCATGATGCTTGACAAAAGATGAACACTGAGCTACGGCTAATTCATCCATTAACAGGTTCAAACAAGCATGGAAAAAGTGCAAATGATAACAGGTTTCAGACTTAGTGAAATTAACACAAGTCTGGAATTTATCACCAGGAAGCACACTTTAGAGCATGAAAAGTACATGCTACAGGAACTTAACATGGCAAAGCAAGGCATGGCATGAAGCTACTCAAAGCACTTAACAAAAGTCCCTTAGTGACCTTGAGCAAAAAGGGATCATAAAATACAATTGCAAGCATGTGAACTTGGCAAAAGCACAAAGAGATTCGGACTTGGTGAAAAACTGGAGCATGCAAACAGATTTGACAACTAGGCATGTTTACGAGCTCGATGCACTCACTACAGAGCATTGCATGACAAACTAAGCATACACCCGTGAAGAAGACATGGCATAGAAGCTAGAAATGTCAAGAACAACATCATAGCATGCACGGAGCAATAGCAACATCCTCGGCAAAATCGCTAAACATGTCAACAATCTGCCAAGATCATTTTATAGCAAAAGTAGAGCTCGATTGACTCAAGCTAGGTTGCTCCATAAATGCAAACAAGGACATGGATGGATAGTGCACCACAATAGTAACAAAACATCCTTACTGATCATCCTCAAAAGAGGCACGGATCACTAGGAAACAACATGAACATATGGCATAACAACAAAATCAGGACAAGGACTTAGTGAAATTCTAAGTCCCTGAAATCAGCATCAACGATTACGCTACTTTGCAAGCTTGTGCTAGTGACCACAAATATCACAAAAATACATGGCATACACCCCTGTAAAGATGGCATGGCATGTAACAAAACACATGTAGAGCTCAGGATCATAGCATGCACACATTAATCATGGCAAAAATGACAAAATGCCATTTGCTGAAACAGATCTGACAAATTCATCACATAGCCCTTTTCCAACAGCATTTCGGGCATCAATATGAGCTCAAATGAAAATGATGCAATGAGATGAAATGATGTACTCGTCGAGACGAACATCTTGATATGCTACACGCACGAATCGGAGCTACGGATGCGGAGTTATGGCATGTCAAAAATGCATAAAAATATATGGAATTAGGGTTTGGGGTCAACCGAGATCTAGATCCAGATAGCACGTGGATCGAGGCACCACCGGAGTTCGTCGCCGGAACAGTGTCGGGCGTCGCCGGAGTTGTCGAAGACGAGGTGGGGAGGTGCTCCCGGGCCGGATCTCGCCGGATCCGGCCGGCGAGGAGCCGGGGCGGCGACGGGAAGGCGGGGCGGAGCCGGGGTCGGCTCGGGCGGCGCGGTCGGCGAGGAGGATCGCCGCGGCGGAGCTCGCCGGCGGCGGGGCACTCTGGCGGCGGGGGGGGGGGGGGGGGGGGGGGGGGGCGGGGGCCGGGGGGGCAAGTAGGGGGGCTCGGGGGGGGGGGGCGATCTGGGCCTCGCCCGAGCCGGCGGCGGCAATGTGGGGATCCTGCCACTTGGCGCGACGGGAGTGGCGGCGGCGGCTCTGTCCACCCGGAACGGACACGTCCGGTGCGGCGGAAGGAGGAGGAGCTAGGTCTAGGGTAGAAATGACCCAAAAATTTCGGGGGAGGTCTAGTTTTATAGGTAGAGGGAGCTAGGAAGCTCCAAATGAGGTGCGGTTTTCGGCCACGCGATCGTGATCGAACGCTCTAGATGATGGAGGGGTTTTTGGCCGATTTTGGGCCAAATTGGAAAGGTGTTGGGCTGCAACACACACGAGGCCTTTTCGGTCCCTCGGTTAACCGTTGGAGTATCAAACGAAGTCCAAATGGCGTGAAACTTGACAAGCGGTCTACCGGTAGTAAACCAAGGCCGCATGGCAAGTCTCGGTCCAATCCAGAATTGTTTAACCCCCACACACGAAAAGAGGTAGAAAGGACCACCGGAGGACATAGGAGCGTCGGAATGCAAAACGGACAACGGGGAAAATGCTTGGATGCATGAGACGAACACGATATGAGATGATATGAGATGATATGAGACGAACACGATATGCACATCATGACATGATATGAGATGCATGACAAAGACAACAACACATGGAGACGAAAACCCAACACCGAGGAAATAAAATAACTTAGTGCCGGAAACGGCAAGAGTTGGGATACATATAAGGTAAATTACATCCGGGGTGTTACAAGAAAGGGCGATGAAGTACGGACGGCGTGATGTAAGATGCTTTGGTGCTGTGGAGTTAGTCATTTTTGCTGGAGGGGGAGAGGAAATGGGGGTGCCGTGTAGTGGGGGAACCGGAAGTTACCAAACAGCCCCGACCTATCATGTAGATGAGGGCGGTATTGTAACTGTTAGTCTCCGTGCACCAAGGACAAAAGGGGGATTCCGCATGCTAAAGACTAAGGTGGCGGAAATTTTAGAAGGAGGCGGGAGATTTTGCCACCCACGGGATCGTTCGTATTCAGTTTCAACTAATTTTAGACCGTGCTAGCAGGAAGGTCATGCTAGACTGTGTACACGGGGCACGCGTCAGCAGTTAATAACTGGTGTTAAGTCCACCCCAGAAAAAAGACAATAACTCGGGATGATGCGCCGATAACTTGGACGTTCACACGGGCGCGGCCAATCGTACGGGTGTAGTGGCGCGTTTACAAAAAAGGGATCAAACGCTCAGCCTATGTATTTCTCGTGTAAATAGATAATTTAGTGCCATTAGTTATTTACTTTAAACATAATGCATTGACATGTTAGTGTAGAGGACAAAAAGAAATGGATATTGTAGTCAGCTACTTAAAAGTGTTACCTCATATGATTACATAGCCTCCATTTCATAAATTGCGTACCCATTGAATTCATATATGAATATTACATATATTACTTCAAAATAGAAACTTAAATCATCCAAGACTAATGAATTTGAATGCAAGAGTAACAATGGTGCATGTTCATGATAGCTACATTGGTTGTTTGAAGAAACATCACTGTAACTTTGGCATGCACAACTAAAAAGGCTTATTTAAATAGAAAAAAATGGGATATGTGAGTGTCCCATCTTTATAGCGTTGAATCGATATTGTACCTTTGGCCACGATATGAAGTAGATATTGACTTGTGTTCAAGCGATGCACGTCCACGATCGCTAGATAGTGATACGTGAATGAATTGTGCAATCTCTCTCACACGCATACATATCTCATTTCCCTGTGGGCATCAGAATCACACATGCGCTCTTCGTGTATTTCTCTCCCTCCGTCAGGGTTAAATTCGTCTTTCTACCCCATCCTACAAGTCTCTCACACAGAAACACACACGCTCTCTATGTCTAACATGCCCACCCCTTTAATTCCGCCCACCCACAGCCACTAATGTCTCTCACACATATGCTACCTACCTATCCCTTAATATAGCTAGATATGTGTCACACAAACTTCTTCTCCCTACTAGCAAGATGCCCATGCGTTGCACGGAACATCAAGATGCATTTGTATGAGAAGTTTATCTTGTGGGAGAAAAGGATGAATGAGGGAATGCCTTATTTGCAAATGCGGAGAGGGATGTGGGTATCTTTTTGCAAAATTGCCATAGTTTCCTTCCTGTCCGTCAGATATAAACTGGATGGCCTATATTGCAGGATGGCAGGAACACCATCATCACCAACTCTGTTTTTATAAGAGTAGAGATATGTGAGTGTCACTGCCCCCGCCCCCACACACCCACACTTCCCAACACCGAAGGAGTAGGGTGACACCTCGATCTTGATACTAATCTATCGACTGGCTTCTCTCTCAAACATACACACACACACACACTACCCGGCACCGAAGGAGCTAGTAGGGTGGCACATCAATCTTGATAATAATCTATCTACTCCTCTTTCAAACACACACACTCGCTAGTTGTGCCTCTGTGCCTACCGCGCACACTCTCGATACGTCTTTCTCTCCCTCCCCCCAACAATGACAGCAGAAGCGTGACAACTCGATCTGATCATAATCTGTCAATTGGTTTCTCTCTCAAACATTGTGTCTCGGTGCCTCGCTCGGTAGCCCCCTCGATATGTAGACTTCTCGCGCACGCACAGCTATAGTGACGATGACGCTGAACCCAGTGTGCCTTGTTTTTACCAGCCTCATGTGATAGTTTTCACCTTGTTTTCTATTAATTAACAAGGCAAGCTTTTCTTTGTTCTTACTAGTGAATCTGAAATCATTCGGGGCATACATAAAATATATCACTTCAACCCAATTATCGCAGCAACTATTTTAAAAGAAATAAGCTAGCTGCCCGTGCGTTGCACGGAACATCAAGATGCATTTGTATGAGTAGTTTATCTTGTGAGAGAAAAGGTTGAACGAGAGAAGGCCTTATTTGCGAACATGGAGAGACGTGTGGGTATATTTTTGCAAAATTGCCATAGTTTCTTTCCTATCCGTTACATATAAATCCGACTCTGTTTTCTACTCCCGCCGTCCGAAAATACTTGTCATCAAAATGGATAAAAAGAGATGTATCCAAAACTAAAATACGTCTAGATACATTTCCTTTTATCCATTTTGATGACAAGTATTTCCGGACGGAGGGAGTATTTGTCTTTTTAGAGATTTCAACAAGTGACTATGACCGGACCTTACCAACATACTCAAAGAAGTAGTCCATAATTTTGATGTTACCCTCTTTTCTTGGCGGTGCAGTGCCATTTGGATACCCCATAAATAAATAAATTACTACATGATACTAATATATGATACATGGCGCAGGAGTACTAAGTATTATTAATACAGTTTTGCTAGAACTCATCTAGATGAGATATAATTTGGTCTCATTCGTCTTTTATAGCCATTGGATGTGATGCTATATAAGATGCGTGTGTGCTGATGTGGGTTGTATTTGTTCTTGTGCAACGAACTGACCACTGCATGTCATGTTTGATAGTCTCAAGTCATTAAAAGCATACAAGCCCCACATCTCTTCTTGGTTGATTCCTCTATTTATGTCAAAAAATAAGAAACAACATGAGAGTTAATGCACCACGCCTATGTGTTTACTATTTGGTTTTCGTAAGATGACTTAATACTCACCTAGACGGAGGGAGTATCCGATTTGACAGCGGGCGGCGCAGTTCCTGATACGGCTTTAATGCAGACGAGGGAGGGAGTAGCAGTTCCCGATATGTTGAACGACCAATGCATCCTTCTTCAATTAATGCATGAGGGAAGTAATGGGAGGAGGTCCGGGAAAAGAGGCTGCACGATGTGAATGCAATGCAGTTTGCCCTCATTGCCCTCATATAAAGGCGCCCCTCCATTCCAATGCATCTACCACATTGTACGCACCTAAGCATTTGCCTAAGCACCTACACTAAGCGCAAAAGAGCTCACTCCAGACCCATGGCGGCGATGCTCGTGAGCGGCCAGCGGCTGCGCCAGATGGTCCACGACGCCGGCATGCGGCATGGCGCCGAGGATCATCTCCAGACTGTGTTGGAGACCGGCTGGTATGGCCGCTGTCGGTGTCAAAACCGGTGGATCTCGGGTAGGGGGTCCCGAACTGTGCGTCTAAGGCGGATGGTAACAGGAGGCAGGGGACACAATGTTTTACCCAGGTTCGGGCCCTCTTGATGGAGGTAAAACCCTATGTCCTGCTTGATTAATATTGATGATATGGATAGTACAAGAGTAGATCTATCATGAGATCAGAGAGGCTAAACCCTAGAAGCTAGCCTATGGTATGATTGTATGTTGTAGTTGATGTTGTCCTACGGACTAAAACCCTCCGGTTTATATAGACACCGGAGAGGGTTAGGGTTACACAAGGTCAGTTACAAAGGAGGAGATATACATATTCGTATTGCCTAGCTTGCCTTCCACGCCAAGTAGAGTCCCATCCGGACACGAGACGAAGTCTTCAATCTTGTATCTTCATAGTCTAACAGTCCGGCCAATGGAGATAGTCCGGCTGTCCGAAGACCCCCTAATCCAGGACTCCCACAGTAGCCCCTAAACCAGGCTTCAATGACGATGAGTCCGGCACGCGGTATTGTCTTTGGCATTGCAAGGTGGGTTCCTTCTCCGAATACATCACAGAAGGATTTGAATACAAGGATAGTGTCCGACCCTGCAAAATAAGTTCCACATACCACCATAGAGAGAATAATATTTCCGCAAATCTAATTTGCTGACTTGTTTTAGCAACACGACATTATGCCATGGCCCGGTGATTATTCGAACTGTTTCCTTTAACTAGCCCCGCACATAACGCGAGGTAGTTTTTCGACATGTCTTGTCAAAGCAAAGATCGTGTCCCCTTATCACGGGATTCTCATCAATACGGGCGTGGGGAACCCAACCGTGTCTAGGACTCCTAGATTATAGGCAAGTCCCAAACGGCTACGGAGAGGACGCTTGATATGCACCCTCTTTATAAAGGGACAAGGCTTTTACTTTTTTCCCTCCCATGCTCAATCGAATCCTTCCCCAGCCTCGAGTTCTAACACCCAAAGCCCAGGTCAGGTGCTCCGGATCTTTAGTCATGTCCAGATCTAGCCTTCAAGGCCGATGGATGCCCTCCTCCGTTATGGAAGAAGACATCAAGAAGTTGAGGGAGGCCAGATACCTGACAGCTGAGGTTTCGCATCGGCTGCCTGCCCGAGGGCAGGTCGTCCCTACTCCCGAACCCAATGAAGATGTCATGTTCATCTCCCACTTCCTCCAAGGACTAGGCATCACTCTGGATCCCTTCGTTAGGGGGTTGATATTTTATTATGGGCTAGATTTCCATGATCTAGCCCCGGACTCCTTTTTCCACATCTCGACATTCATTGTCGTGTGTGAGGCCTTCCTCCACATTACCCCTCACTTCGGCCTGTGGCTCAATACCTTTGACGTGAAGCCGAGAGGGGCAGTGTGCAGCATCCGGAGGCGCATTAATAAGCAAGATAGCAGGAGCTCCGTGGCCCAAAGGTTCCTTTCCAGAGGTGTCCGGATTATGGCAACAAGAGTGGTTTTACATCAAAGCTCCCAGAAGTGCCAAGTGGGTGGCTGCCCCTGCTTTCCGCTCAGGCCCTCCACCACAACTGATGTCATGGATTAGCAGAGGGCTGAGCTGGGGTCCTGCCAAGGACGTGCCTGTACTGCGAAGCCGCATCCAAAATCTCTTCGAAGGAGATTTCAGTTTGATTATGGTGGCGCAAGTCATGCTGGTTCGTCGAGTCCAGCCTTGCAAACGCCGGCCCCTCCGCATGTGGGAGTTCAACCCAGAAGGGCCACGTACTATTCAGAATTTCCTCGGACTGACGCACGAGCAGATGTAAAAATCATTCTTCGGACCCCAAATAGAGTGTATGGATACCACCGAGGACGTGGGCCTGAGCAGCAACCGTACCGCCGACCAAGTAAGTAATCCTTCAGCCGAACACACCGTATTTTGTTTACCACGACGTCATTCTGAGAAATCGCTCTTTGACCAGACTGGATAACAAAGGCGAAGATGATTCGGTGTTCGGCCCCCCTTCCTGAGGGTTTGGAAAATCCGGTACTAGAAAAGGTGCTCGAGCTAGCACCTTGCCCGGAGCCCTCAAAGGAAGACAAATAGGGGAATAACGAGGGCGAAAGAGGACCTCCATCTCTACCCATTCCGACCGAGGGAACGGGCGCCTCCGTGAGGGAGGATAACCGAGGGGAGGAATCGGACATTCTCTCACCCCAGGGAAGGAAGAGGACTACCTCTGAAGATCCGGAAACCAAGGTTTCCAAGCGGGAGAATAAATCTCCGCCAGAGGGTCCTGCCTTGGAGGGTGCTCTTGCCGCACAAAGTCCGCGCGGGGATCAGCCCTCCAACGAGCTGTAAGTAATCAGAAAGTACTTTAATAGTGGAGATATACTACCTTGCCTCTGAGGAAAGTAACCAAAGTATTTATTGTAGTTCGGATCTTAGCCCTTCTCAGCAGAGCTCATCTTCGGGGGATCTTCTTCCGGGGATGATGGAGAGCGAAATGCCTCCCCCGGACTCCTCCGCTCAAGAAGCGTGCGACCTTGAAGTGTCATCTCGGAGGGCCTCTCCGGATCCGGTGAGGCCAGTAGATAATCCTATAGTCACCCGAAGTCCCCAGCATCCGGCTCTCGAAGAGAGCAAACAGAAGAGTCCGGCACCGTCTGGTATGCGGTCGGACGTACTGAGAGAGCTGTTGGAGCGAGCGGCCATCTCAGAAGAACACCGTACAGTGATGGGTACTGTGATGGAAAGGATCTCATCCACCGAAAGCGGGTTGCATGATGCCTTTATGAGTCTACTGACGGGCTTTGAGGTACGTAAAATGATGTACATTTGTGGTGGTACCGCACATTTTTAGGTGTGCTCTGTGTAGATAGTAGCCCCTGAGACTCTGGTTGTCACCGAGAATGGCGGCAAATAGAGGGTCGTAGTCCCAGGCAATTACCGTACCACTTTAATCTGCTGGTAGTGGGAGCTCCAGTGGCTAGCCGGACTCATGAATTGGCCGAACTGAAGCGGCAACTTGATGCGGCGGATGCCGACATCGAGCTTGTTAACAAGAGGCTTGACGAGGCACAGGGTAAGTGTTATTTTCTGGTGAATGCCACATAGTAAGAGTGGCATGATGCCAGTATCTTTAATATGTTGTGACTGCAGATGGAGCTGCCACCGTGGAAACCTTGCGGGCGGAACTTGCCCGAGCCAAAGACCAAGCAAGGATTAGTAATGCGGCTGTTTTGAAGGTGGTCGAAGAGTTAAAAGATGAGAAGACCGCGCATTGCGAGAGCAAAGAGAAGATGGCCAAGATGGTCGTAGAGTTAAAAGACACTTCCGACCGTTGCCAGTTCCTTGAAAAAGAGAACCGATTAAAGGCAGCGGACCTTGAAAAGGCCACGATGGCGAGCAAAGACACCCGCTCTGCTATGAGAGAGAAGAAGGAGGAGCTGTGTGAAGCCGGGGATATTGGGGCTGGGAAGCCCTTCATGCTACGGATAAATTTCAGAGATCCACGGTATGCCCCTCTGGATCGGCTGTGGAGTTCGGCAGACGCATATATGGACTTGGCGGCGAGCGCTGCCGATGCGGACTTCCAAGGTCAACTAGATCATGAAGTGGACAAGCTGTTCTGGTCGCAATTCAACGTTCCAGAGCGTCCGCTTCCATTGACTGATCAGCTAGCCGAATGGTCTGAACTAAATAGGTTGTCCGGACTCGCCATGAGGTATGTCGTGGATTAGCTGTGGCCGGAAAAGCCGAAGCCGAACAACTATTTCAGCTTAGTGCAGCAGTTCCTAGGTGCGGTGTCGCGCATCACTGCGATGAAGAGGTCGGCATGCATAGAAGGCTCGCGGATGGCACTCGCCCGTGTTAAAGCATACTTGGCGGAGATGGATGCTACCACTGTTGCGGCGCAGGGTTCGGCCATAGGCCGAGTGGCTGCCGAGCACTATTTCGAAGAGGTTCTCGAGGGTGCTCATTTGATAGAGGCCTAGTGTTCGAAGAATATTATGTTTGAGTGACATGTATTCCCATTGTAAACACAATGTTATTATGAAATTTATTAAGGCTGTGTTTATACTTTTGCCTGAAAGTAATATGATGCCTCCTGCGCGGCCGTTTATGTATACATGTGTATAACCTGAAAGATTGCAGTCGTCGGCTTTAGCCCCCACGCATATAATGCGGAGGTGTTCGTAGAAGACGCGTGTTCACACTTAACCCAACGTCTTGGTCCTATTAAGGAGGTGATAGCGCAGTGAACGAGGCAACCGGACTATAATGCTTTAACACTTTCACTTAGCCATAGGAGTTTGACAGTGGGGCTACTATATAGCCCCTGTTGGCTCCGCACTCTCCCGAATTCGGGGTGCGTACATGCCTGGCCGGGAAATGGCCCTTCATTAAGGCGGAGGAATTCTAACATTCCGATAGGTCATCGAGTGGTTGACCAGTCTCACGCTGTATCATGACAGTCAGTTTTCGGCTTTCTCTACTCAGGTGCTCGTCCGGATGACCCGGGGCACAATCGCAGTAGTTCTCCTAGTGCAACCTTAGCCGATAGAGCGGAACGTAAGGTACCAAAACATAGGAGCCGAGCAAACCCAACATTTGACCAAAGACATGATCCGGAGCTGATGCATATAAGGCCAAACTCGCGACACCGAACACTCCCTAAGGTATTCGGTCTTTATTGTATAAACCGGGCCTAAATACTGCCCTTTGTAAGAAGCCCCTCGTGTACAGGTACGTGCATTATTCTGACGTGGCCACATGCCAAGACGCCAACATCCTTCTCAATTGTACTGAGAATCCGAGGGATGTGTATCAACAAGAGACAGTAAAAAAAGGTTGACGCAGGGTCTTAATCTAAAAAGAATCCTTTGGGCGGGTCCCCGCTGCACGTCCGTGCCTGTGTCTCCGTTGTGCCGTATCCTGGACGGGTGTAGCACGATGGTCATCTATAAAAGAGAGAAACTTAGTTGAAAAGTTGTCGTGCAAAAAGGTAGGTTTGAAGAAACCATGTATAATTCAAGATGAGTAAAAATTGCCACTTGTCTGCGCGCGTTGAGCCCCTTGTATTTGTAATAGGGGTGTGGCTTATCAAACCTGTGTGAGTTGCATATGGCTGCGCCGGACTCGTCTAACCGTGTCCGTGGTATTGACGATCTATCAAATGCTTTAGCTGGTGAGGCCCTTTTTAGTGTGCGGCTACCAAGGCAGTCGCACTCTCTTCGGCGTGCCGGGATCACTTAATATTTCCATTTACTGTAATGATGTCACATGGACCGGGCATCTTAAGCGTAAGGGAAGCGTAGTGCAGTATTGCATTAAAGCGAGTGAAAGCTTTCACATCCAAGTAGTGCTTGATAGCCACTTTGGAATGGAGCAATGTGGAATGTTAAATTTTCGCTACGGAAGTTATCGGGGAAGCCGAATATAACCTCTAGTAGCAGGGAGCCCGTGCAATGAGCCCCTGGGCCTGACGTTACTCCTTTAAGGGTAGTATTGCTTAGGCACATTTTCGTTGGGTCTATCCCCATTTTGCGGATTGTATCCTGGTATATCAGGTTTAAAATGCTGCCACCGTCCATCAGGACTCGTGTAAAGTGGTATCCGTCAATTATTGGGTCTAATATCAGGGTAGCCCATCCCGCACGCCGGACACTTGCTGAGTAATCACGATGGTCGAAAGTGATCGGTTGGGACGACTAGTGGTAGGATTCCGCGGTGATAGGCCCTTGGGCATATTTTTCTGGGAGTGTTGCTTTGTTTCTCCCCTTGATCACGTGTAACACGTTTACTGTTTTGACTTCTGGTGGAAATTTCTTTTGTTCCCCAATGTCTTGCTTGAGAGGCTCATCCTCGTCTTCGCTTGGTGTACCCTCCCCCTTGTGTACGGCGTTGAGCTTGCCGGACTGCTTGAAGACCCAACATTCTCTGTGGGTATGATTAGCAGGTTTACCGGGGGTGCTATGGATCTGACATACTTGGTCCAGAATTTTGTTTAGGCTAGACAGTTCATCTCTGGCACCTTTAGAGGGCGGCTTTTGCTGACTTGGCCGAGAGCTTTTGAATCCGGCGTTTACTGTCGTGCTCTTCATGCTGTCGTCTTTATTCCAGCATTTGTTATTGTTGTTGCGCCATGATTTCCCGTTTCCATCTCTAACTTCGGATGTACTGGGGTTGCTGGTGCTGCATCTGGCTAGCTAGCTATCCTCACCCGCGCAAAAGCGGGTCATGAGGCTTGTTAATGCTGCCATTGTTCTCGGCTTTTCTTGGCCGAGGTGTCTGGCAAGCCATTCGTCACGGACGCTATGCTTAAAAGCTGCCAAGGCTTCAGCGTCCGGACAGTCGACTATTTGGTTCTTTTTACTAAGAAACCTGTTCCAAAGCTTTCGGGCTGACTCTCCGGGCTGTTGAGTTATATGACTCAAATCGTCCGCGTCCGGAGGTCAGACATAAGTCCCTTGAAAATTTGCCCGAAAAGCGTCTTCGAGCTCTTCCCAGCTTCCCATGGAGCTTTCGGGAGGCTTTTAAGCCAGTGCCGAGCTGGCCCTTTGAGTTTGAGGGGTAAATACTTAATGGCGTGGAGATCATATCCTCGAGCCATATGGATATGGAGGATATAGTCCTCAATCCAGACCCCAGGGTCTATTGTTCCGTCGTATGCCTCTATGTTTACGGGTTTGAATCCCTCTAGAAATTTATGGTCCAGCACCTCGTCGGTGAAACATAGGGGGTGTGCGGCACCCCTGTATCTGGGTGTGCCATAGTGTTCGGATGTTTGTTGTGTTGCATCGTGTGCTGGAGCGCGCCTGCGTGGTCCATAGATGGATCTGGTTGTGCCGTCCTTTTGATGCGAGCCCTCGCGTGGATCGCGTATTGGCTTATGTGCGGCATTGCTTGCCGCTCTATGTTGGCCGTGAGGACGTCTATCCGGCCAGGTGGTCGTTTTAATTTTTGGTTGCGGGGGATCTAAGGCCTCCTCATCGAATTCAGGTAGCAACTTCCGCTTCGGGTAGCTCTTGGTGGGGCGATTGCCGCCGTACTTCGTTGCTGCGTTGAGTACTTCGCTCCATCTGATTCCGATTGTGTC
Source organism: Triticum urartu (assembly GCF_003073215.2). Taxonomy (NCBI): domain Eukaryota; kingdom Viridiplantae; phylum Streptophyta; class Magnoliopsida; order Poales; family Poaceae; genus Triticum; species Triticum urartu. The sequence continues at coordinate 127,328,845 of NC_053027.1, forward strand.
TTGTGCAGCCTTGTGTTTTGCTTCTGCTTTTTTAGACTCCTCGCGGTGGCAACAAGCCTTTGACTTGTATTCTGTTGCTCTGGGTATCTGTCCGGTGTGAAGTCGTCCGGACTATTATCTTTGACAGAGTCAGGTTGTTCGGCTTGATCCTCCATGTTGCCAGGGTACGGCAATGGTTCCCCCTGCTCTAACGCTGGGTCTATGTGATTGTTGTTTCTACCGAGGAGGGATTTGGGGCGGCGCTTACGCCGCCGCTTTGACTACTTCTCGAGGGGGCAACCCTTCGTTGCGTCCTTCCGTTCCTCGTCGTCGTTTTCTTTTGGTGTGTTCACCATGTATACGTCATGTGGTGAAGTGGCTGTCAAGTGCCTTGTGGGCAGTGGTTCCTCTTCGTCTCCCGCATCGTCGTCCATACCGTCAATGTCTTTGGAGTCGAAGTCGAGCATGTCGGTTAAGTCATCGACAGTGGCTACTAAGTGGGTGGTGGGTGGGCCTCGAATTTCTTCGTTGTCCGCATCCCAGTCCTGCCGGACATAATTCGGCCAGGATCCTCCTGACAAGGAGAGAGACCTTAATGAGTTCAGTATGTTGCCCAAGGGCGAGTGCTGAAAAATATCCGCGGAGGTAAAATCCATGATCGGCGCCCAATTGGATTCGATAGGAACGGGTGCAGGCGGCTCGGAGTCCGTGGTCGGGGAAGGATCCGGCAGTTTAACAACACGGCTCTCGTGCAAGGTAAGGTCGATGTTCGGCTCGATCGCCGCTAAGGGTAAGGCTTCCGTGGCGGGGTCCATCCACCCGTCCATGGATGGCGCAACTGGCTCCGAATTGAGGGTCGGAGCGGCTGCCTGTGCAATCTCCTGGACACTGTCCGATGGTAGAGCTAAATCGTACTCATCGTGACCGCGTGAAGCACAAGGCAGAGGCTCGAATCCGTCAAAGATCAAGTCTCCACGGATATCGGCCGTGTAGTTTAAGCTTCCAAACCTGACCTGGTGGCCAGGGGCGTAACTTTCAATCTGCTCCTGATGGCCAAGCGAATTGGCCCACAGTGTAAAGCCGCCGAACACGAAGATTTGTCCGGGGAGAAAAGTCTCACCCTGGACTGCATCGCCATCGATGATAGTAGGAGCCATCAAGCCTAACGGCGACGACACAGAGGAACTCTCAGTGAAAGCACCAATGTCGGTGTCAAAACCGGCGGATCTCGGGTAGGGGGTCCCGAACTATGCATCTAAGGAGGATGGTAACAGGAGGCAGGGGACACAATGTTTTACCTAGGTTCGGGCCCTCTTGATGGAGGTAAAACCCTACGTCCTGCTTGATTAATATTGATGATATGGGTAGTACAAGAGTAGATCTACCACGAGATCAAAGAGGCTAAACCCTAGAAGCTAGCCTATGGTATGATTGTATGTTGTAGTTGATGTTGTCCTATGGACTAAAACCCTTCGGTTTATATAGACACTGGAGAGGGTTAGGGTTACACAAGGTCGGTTACAAAGGAGGAGATATACATATCCGTATTGCCTAGCTTGCCTTCCACGCCAAGTAGAGTCCCATACGGACACGAGACGAAGTCTTCAATCTTGTATCTTCATAGTCTAACAGTCCTGCCAATGGAGATAGTCCGGCTGTCCGGAGACCCCCTAATCCAGGACTCCCATAGTCGCCTTCGACGCCAACTACGACTCTCAGTTGGACCAGATGATCGTTGCCACTAGCAACAAGTTCACCGTCCTCAAGAAGCTCGCGGATGACATCGCCGTACTCCTCCAGCCCGCTCGCCCGGGCTCCTCATTGCCTGCCACCCTAATCGGCCTCCATGGCCGGAACCTCTTTCAAGCACTGGTGGCCCTGCGACTGCCCGCCGACGCCACGAAGAATGTACACCTAGAGGTCGCACTCGCCGCGAGGCGCCTCGCCCTGCAAGAATTCGTCGACCTACACATCCACATGTACGAGGAAATCGTGTACATAGGTATCTACAAGGCCAGTGAGGACGCTACGACGTTGGCCTTCCTCAACCAGCTAGAAGCCTTGGATGCCTTTGCTGAGAAGCACCTCGACCTCGCCACAAAAGCCGCCGCTCCTTAGCCGCCGGTCGGTGGCCCGGCGCACTAAGTTGAGGAGGAGGAGGTTGTGACGCCCGGATAATTAGGCTACAGTAAACCTCTGCTAGTGTTGCCACATCACCACGATTACTATTGATAATCTCGCGATGATTCAAAACTCGTTCAAATTCAAATTTTAAATAAAGTCAAACTAGAAAAGTTTTCAAGTCAAAACTAAAATGTTCGGGTTGTGACAAATAAATCGTAAGTAATTATGGTGGAGAAACCAAACTTTGATAAAATGTTTAAAGGCTCTATAACAATTTAAAACAGTAGTGAAAACGATTAAACAAATGCCTATTGAATTTATAAAATGCTAAAACTATTTTATTATGGGTTAAGAATTAATCTCATAGAAGTTTGTTGATAAATACAAATTTAGGCACTAGTGGTAATTTTTATAAAACTAAAAATAAAAGAAACTACAAATAAAAAGAGAAAACAAAATATAAAAAGAGAAAACTAAACTAACAAAAAAAAGAGAAAGCCCCCCCCGCTGGGCCAAGTGGCCCAACTGGCCTCAGCCGCCCGAACGGGCCCCCCCCCCGGCCCAGCCGGCCCCCCCACACACCCCCATAACCCCCACCCTGGTCAACCGAAATCCTAGCCGCCACCCACTCGTCCCCCACTCCCCTCGCTCCTTCCCCCCCCCCACGAACGAATCTGGATCGGGGGGGCAACCGACGCCCCCGACCCCTCCCGCTGCCATTGCGCGCCATGGCCCCGCCGCCATCGCCGCGTAGACCCCGTCGCTCGCCTCCCCGTCCTCACCCCCTTCCCGATCCAGAACGGGATCGGGGCACGACCCCGCCGCCTCGTCAATACCCGCCCTCGCCTGACGCTCCCCGGATCCCGTCGCCGGAACCACGCCGCTCGCCTCTCCGTCGTCGACGCGACCCCGTCCTCCACCTCACCGGTCTGCCTCCCTCCTACGCACGTCGTCGCCGTCGTCCTCCCCAAGCCCCACTGCCCCGTTCCCTACATGCCTGATGTGAGCCCCGCCTTGCTCCCTCCCTCTCCCTCGCGCGCTCGCACTCGTCGCCGCTGTCCCCGCCGATCTCGCCCGCGGTTGACGCGCTCCGGGCCGCGTCCGATGCGCGTTCACCGCGCCGTGCCCGCGCACCGCACCTGCCGTGGCCCGCAGCCCCCCTGCCGCCTCCGCTGCGGCCACCGAACCCCCCTGCGCCGGCGACGCTGCTACACCGTGGCCAACTCCGGCACCCCGGCCCCCGCGCCCTGCTCCCCTGCGCCCGCATCTCGTGCCGGCCTCGCCCACTGCCCCGCGCGGCCTCCCGCGTGCTACTGCGATCACCGCCGCCGCCCCCTTTGACCCATGCCCCCGCCCGCACTGCTCCGGCCGGTGGCGCCCCGGCCAAACCTCGCCGGCGCGCTACCACTCCCACCGTGCGGCGGGCCGCGCCTGGACCGTCTCGGGCGCCCAGCACCCATGCCCGTTCGGGCGGTGCCCGTGCTCGCACCGCCCTGTGCCCGTTAGGCCCTTGGGGCCACAGACATGTGGGGCCCGCCCCAGAATGTTTTAATTAAAAAAGGAATTAAAAAATATAATAATAATAAAAATAATTAATTAATTAATTAATTGAGAAATTAATTAAGTTAATTAATTATAATTAGATTAACCTAATCACTAATTAACCTAATTAACTGTTAGTTAATTAAAATAGAGTATGGCGAACGGGACCCACCTGTCAGGTTGACCAAGTCAACTACTGACGTCATGCTGATGTCATGATGACGTCAGCAGACACTATTCTGGATAATGTTGATTAAATTAAATAAATAAATCATAAAAATGATTTAAATCTTTTAAAATTAATATAAAATAAACCGTAGCTCGGATGGAAAAACTTTGTACATGAAAGTTGCTCAGAACGACGAGACGAATTTGAATACGCAGCCCATTTATCCGCCACGCATCCCTAGCATAGCGAACACGCAACTTTCCCCCTCTGTTTCATCTGTCCAAAAACACGAAACACCGGGGATACTTTCCCGGATGTTTTCCCCCCTTCACCGGTATCACCTCATACCGCGATAGGGCACCCCTAGCACCGCTACTTGTCATGTCATGCATCGCTATGCATCTGTTTGCTTAAATATTTATTGTTTCTCCCCCCTCTTCTCTCGCTAGACACTGAGACCGACGCCGCTGCTACCCAGTACGACTACGGAGTTGACGACCCCTCTCTCTTGCCAGAGCAACCAGGCAAGCCCCCCCTTTGATCACCAGATATCGCCTACTCTTCTCTATACTACTTGCATTAGAGTAGTGTAGCATGTTACTGCTTCCCGTTAATCCTATACTGATGCATAGCCTGTCCTTGCTACTACTGTTGTTACCTTACCTGCAATCCTAATGCTTAGTATAGGATGCTAGTTTTTCATCAGTGGCCTTACATCCTTGTCCGTCTGCCATGCTATACTATCGGGTCGTGATCACTCGGGAGTTGATCACGGGTATATACTATATACTTTATACATGATACATGTGGTGACTAAAGACGGGTCGGCTTGTGGAGCACCCGCGAGTGGATCTTTGAGGCGGAGCGACAGGGCAGGTTCCGACCACCTAGGAGAGAGGTGGGCCTGGCCCTGGTCGGCGTTCGCGGATACTTAACACGCTTAACGAGATCTGGGTATTTGATCTGAGTTTGGCCATTTGGTCTATACGCACTAACCATCTACGCGGGAGTAGTTATGGGTATCCCGGCGTCATGGTATCAGCCGAAGCCTTCTTGACGTCAGCGACGGAGCGGCGCGCGCTGGATTGGACTGGAACGCCACTAGGCTAGGTCTGCTTCCGGCCGCCCACGCAACGTGCAGGTGTGCTAAGGGCGATGGGCCCAGACCCCTGTGCGCTTAGGTTTAGACCGGCGTGCTGACCTCTCTGTTGTGCCTAGGTGGGGCTGCGACGTGTTGATCTTCCGAGGCCGGGCATGACCCAGGAAAGTGTGTCCGGCCAAATGGGATCGAGCGTGTTGGGGTATGTGGTGCACCCCTGCAGGGAAGTTAATCTATTCGAATAGCCGTGATCTTCGGTAACAGGACGACTTGGAGTTGTATCTTGACCTTATGACAACTAGAACCGGATACTTAATAAAACACACCCTTCCAAGTGCCAGATACAACCGGTGATTGCTCTCTCACAGGGCGATGAGGGGAGGATCATCGGTTAGGGTTATGCTATGCGATGATACTTGGAGGACTTCAGTCTACTCTCTTCTTCATGTTGCAAGACGGAGACTGCCAGAAGCGTAGTCTTCGAAAGGATTAGTTATCCCCCTCTTATTCTGGCATTCTGCAGTTCAGTCCACATAAGATACCCTTACTCCATTTGATACCCATGCATATGTAGTGTAGCTCCTTGCTTGCGAGTACTTTGGATGAGTACTCACGGTTGCTTTCTCCTTCTCGCCCTCTATCCCTTCTACCTGGTTGTCGCAACCAGATGTTGGAGCCCAGGATCCAGACGCCACCGTCGACGACGACTCCTACTACACCGGAGGTGCCTACTACTACGTGATGCCCGCTGACGACGGGAGTAGTTTAGGAGGATCCCAGGCAGGAGGTCTGCGCCTCTTTCGATCTGTATCCCAGTTTGTGCTAGCCTTCTTAAGGCAAACTTGTTTAACTTATGTCTGTACTCAGATATTGTTGCTTCCGCTGACTCGTCTATGATCGAGCTCTTGTATTCGAGCCCTCGAGGCCCCTGGCTTGTAATATGATGCTTCTATGACTTATTTTATTTGTAGAGTTGTGTTGTGATATCTTCCCGTGAGTCCCTGATCTTGATCATACACGTTTGCGTGTATGATTAGTGTACGATTGAATCGGGGGCGTCACAAGTTGGTATCAGAGCCGACTGCCTGTAGGAATCCCCCTTCCAAACTCCTTGGCTGAAGTTGAGTCTAGACTTTACAAAACTTTTACTAACATGGCTGTGTGGCCCATGGGCCCACGTCGCCATCTGGGTGGTATTAGGATCTTTTACTCCTCGAACCTTACTCTGGGACTCTGATCTCTCTTCTATTCGGGTTTAATAAATTTACTAAAAATCTAACTTAGGTTCTCGAAAATACTTTCTCCCGGAGAACCCCCTTCAGTCCAGACGATCGTCGGCTGCACTAGAGGATTTCGAAGATACTCTCCGATATTCTGTTGAAACCTTATGCCGTTGCTTTTGCAAGTCCCTACCACCGAAATATCCCTATGGATAAGTATTTAGACCTGACGTGCTTACTTTTATTCCCAGTCGATCTTGTTATTATAAGATACCCCGAGAATACTTTGTGCCTACTGCCTTGCAGTTCTTTGCCACATGCATACCACTACGGATAATTACTCGCATTTATCGAGTATCCGCTCATCCCCAGATATTCATGCAGTTCACAAAATTCTTTGAAATACCATTCGGTCTTCCGAAAATCCTGAGCAACCTATTGCTCCTGAAATTCTTGCTTGCTTGCATTATGATTAATCCCATAAGTATAGTAATCTTATTGGCTACCTTTGTCAATATCATTTTGAGTCCATTGACTCAATATGTTGCGAATTCTCGCAATCCTCACTCAGATCGTAGAATTCATCCTTCCAGCTCAGATGTCATTTAAAACGTGAGCTGGTCCTCGGCCAATCAGATTGCCATTGATTGTACCCCTAAGTCTATTCAACTTGTCCGTCCTTGATTTGAAAATCATAATTCCTTTGTTATTTAAACGTTGAATTATTCAGATGTTCTGTAAAACGATGCATTTGCATTCTTTCTTCCTCTGATTGGGTATCGATACTCACATGAGTTCCATTGTGAGTCACCATATCCACTGTTGGATTATTATCCGACAATGCCCTTCATAATTAATCACCTTGTGAGTTCTTTCTCCGATACATAATGCCTTTGGTAATTTGTATCCTCTCCTTTTGCCAACCATGCTCTGCTTTCGAGCTGGTAATATTTACTCATGAAACTTGTGGTATATGTCTCTAAGAAGCCCCTATGGGTTGAACATATGCCTTCTCTAAAACTGTGTGAACTCGAAAGTTTTCACGGGTCATACTCCTCTGATAATTCACCGGGTAGGTTTTGACACTGAAATCAGTTTTATCTAGAGCAGTGAATGAAAGGTTATGCATTGAAGAAGTGGGAGTCAACCTTGAACTTGTGTTCATGCCCATGGACACGATGTATATCCTATCATGGAAGCTTCTTGCAATAATAACTATCCTCCTTGATATAATATCATTTGGTATCTGTGAATTGATCCTTGCAATCGTGGTTCCGACCATATGTTCTTCTTTGACCCCATTTCTCGGGCAAGTTTAAGCACTTGTCTTGTGTGGACCAATACACCAGTCCAACCTTTACTTTGATCTACCGTCGAGTATTACACCCTGGTATCTCGGGAATATCATGGGACATCATAACTTCTTATGGGTTCTTCATAAACCATTATCACTCGCCGGATCCAATTGTTCCTAGGTTCTGGGTTGTCGTTAACCGAGAACATCGAATAGTGAATCGAGTCCACACTCTGATTCAATAACTCTTAAGTAAATGTTGTTGCTTATGAGTTAATATTCATTTAAGTCATTCCTAGCCTGATCGGCTATATCATCATTGTGCTAAATTTTAACTGTGCTACCTGGTCCTTCACGGAGCACAATTCTCGACAATGAGCTAAGCTTACGTCGATTTTCCTCATCATATCATTTCTCCCTGAACAGCAAACTTGATTTCGAGTTTGTGTCATACCCATGGTTCCAATAACCATTCGCTTCATCATTCCTTTCACTTGATGTCATCGCCGATCGATTACATCTTCGTGGAGCCTCTTGACTAAATTTGTCGTGGTCATCAAACAACATTTTTTTTCCTTCTAGAATATCAACCAAATGTATGATGACATGTAACCATCCTTGTCCCTCGATGATTTGTGTTATCACCGACAACATTATTGCTTTCCCTCCAACACAAACTTGTTCGTGTTTTGTGTTATACCTGGAGACCCGTGCTATCCAGCAATTATTCTTCGATACCTTGGAGTATTACCATCTTTTATGTCCAGAATGTCGTGAGAATTTCACCACCTCCTAAGAATTCTTGATACAGGTAATACTTCTCACCATCACCATTCTTTCTTGGTCCCCGTGTTGGATCTAACCGGGATACCAACAGGTGAACGGTGCTGTTTGGATTCTGCCCTTCTAGCAACCCTATTGCTTTGAAGTTAATGGTCGGCCGTTCGTTCTTAGACTATTGATTATTGAATCACCATTCTGACATTGGTCGTGCAACCCAACCCATATTTTGGGCGCACCTTTCAACCAATGTTTAATTGTGTATGTTTTCCGTGAGCATACTTCCTTATATCATTTGATCTGACAAATGTTATCTCCTTGTTCACTTAATTGTGGAAATCCATCTTTTGTTAATCTTGATGAATTGTTGCTGATTCCATCAGCCACCTCCTCATTCTATCCTTGATTTAATAATGACCTCATGATTCGGAACTTGCTTCCACAGTTCAATTCCCGAGAATCTTACAATGTCGTCTCGTCAATTTGTCTTGCACCTTTTCTTCTCAGGCATCTTGAGTCTGAGGTTTCCTAACACCGATCAGATCGGAATCTCGATCAGAATGATGGTTGGAACATACTTTCAAGAGTTATAACATTAATCCTCATATGACCTGGTAAGGTGATGTCATGCCAGCACACCTGGCCGGAGGACCTACTGTTATAGTTTTCTTATTAGCAAGGTTATCCATTCTTCCATGAGGAAATTGCAAGACTTATTCTATAAGTTGTTCCTGATGAATCCTTGGTGTATCCAAAGTACGACCTTTGCTTGAAGACTATGTCAATGCTATCTCGAAGCATGTCTATGGTACTCCGATTTTCAACAAGAACATTTAAAGCCCAATGCTAAATGTTTCCTACTCAATTCTCCAAACACCGTTGTATGGGTAATGTCATGAAATTTCTCTCCCCTACCTAAAGAGTTTTCTACATTATATGCTGTCATGGATATCATACTCTGCTTGTCCTTGGGAAGGGTATACCCCTGGTATATGTGTCAAACACGTTATCCTTTACACCGTTCGGTTTGATCCGATGATCACATTTTCCTTCCATTGGTTTGTTTAAACCTCCTTGTGATCTATAATATATAAGCAGTAATATTTCCCTGCTTGTGTAAACACCTCGTTGTACCACTCTGTCCGCAAGACCCTGTTGCGATTGTTGATGACATTCGGTAACCACCGATGGACGAGAACTTTGCCTATTGGTCCGCCTCGTTTCAACGAGCAGGAGAATGGTTCTCTTCGTCCCTTTGGTACCGATGTTGTTGCCGACTTAACCGACGGACTATCCTCTGACATGCCTTGCTCACATGATCGTGCAAGATGTCAATGCCCTTCCTAGTTTTAACCCACATGGTGGGCCCATAACCCACAGTTCCCAGGATCGAAACCTGACTCTCCTATACACCCTGTTTCCAAGGTTGTTCCTCGCGCTTGACTTCGTATGTAATTCACGGACCACCTATCTAGTGATCTATTCTGGTATGAGACGCAATACCTATTCTCGTTGCCCTGAAACCCTTTCACTTTCTGGTTAGGCATCGAACGATTGCCTATCCGTTTGAAGCTTCTCATGGTACCTTCTTACTTCACTCTCGATATCTTCTTAAGTTTCAAATCGAGAGATACTTATGCTTCTTCCCTGAGTTAACCGTCTGATGCTCGATCTTGTTAGAATCCATCCATATCGAGTTTTCCCTTCTTACCCTTTCGTATGTACGGTGAAGATCCTGAAGGAAGGACGACAACTTCATTATGATGACCTGAAGCAGAGAAATGAAGACATCAGCGCTATGGATCGACCACTTCGAGAAGAGCAACCAAGACCGAGAAGACTCGTTAGAATTTCGTAACCAGATCTTTCCCCCTTACTCCCCTCTTAAATCTCGGGACGAGATTTCTTGTAGTGGAGGAGAATTGTGACGCCCGGATAATTAGGCTACAGTAAACCTCTGCTAGTGTTGCCACGTCACCACGATTACTGTTGATAATCTCGCGATGATTCAAAACTCGTTCAAATTCAAATTTTAAATAAAGTCAAACTAGAAAAGTTTTCAAGTCAAAACTAAAATGTACGGGTTGTGACAAATAAATCGTAAGTAATTATGGTGGAGAAACCAAACTTTGATAAAATGTTTAAAGGCTCTATAACAATTTAAAACAGTAGTGAAAACGATTAAACAAATGCCTATTGAATTTATAAAATGCTAAAACTATTTTATTATGGGTTAAGAATTAATCTCATAGAAGTTTGTTGATAAATACAAATTTAGGCACTAGTGGTAATTTTTATAAAACTAAAAATAAAAGAAACTACAAATAAAAAGAGAAAACAAAATATAAAAAGAAAGAAAACACAAAAACAGAAAGGAAAACTAACCAAAAAAAAGAGGTAAAAGGAGACCCCCCCACTGGACCCCTTGGCCCAACTGGGCCGTGGCCCAGCCGGCCATCCCCTGCCTATAGGCCACCCCACCCCCCTGCCCCGAAACCCTAACCCCCCACTCCCCACGACCGCAACCACCTCCCCACTCCCTCGCCCCCCCCCCCCCACGAACGGATCTGGATCGGGGGCAACCGACGCCCCCGACCCCTCCCGCTGCCGTTGCGCGCCATGGCCCCGCCGCCATCGCCGCCTAGACCCCGTCGCTCGCCTCCCCGTCCTCACCCCCTTCCCGATCCAGAACGGGATCGGGGCACGACCCCGCCGCCTCGTCAACACCCGCCCTCGCCTGACGCTCCCCGGATCCCGTCGCCGGAACCACGCCGCTCGCCTCTCCGTCGTCGACGCGACCCCGTCCTCCACCTCACCGGTCTGCTCCCTCCTACGCACGTCGTCGCCGTCGTCTCCCCAAGCCCCACTGCCCCGTTCCCTACATGCCTGATGTGAGCCCCGCCTTGCTCCCTCCCTCTCCCTCGCGCGCTCGCACTCGTCGCCGCGGTCCCCGCCGATCTCGCCCGCGGTTGATGCGCTCCGGGCCGCGTCCGATGCGCGTTCACCGCGCCGTGCCCGCGCACCGCCCCTGCCGTGGCCCGCAGCCCCCCTGCCGCCTCCGCTGCGGCCACCGAACCCCCCCGCCGGCGACGCCGCTACGCCCGTGGCCAACTCCGGCACCCCGGCCCCCGCGCCCTGCTCCCCTGCGCCCGCATCTCGTGCCGGCCTCGCCCACATGCCCGCGCGGCCTCCCGCGCGCTACTGCGATCACCGCCGCCGCCACCTTTGACCCATGCCCCCGCCCGCACTGCTCCGGCCGGTGGCGCCCCGCCCAAACCTCGCCGGCGCGCTACCACTCCCACCGTGCGGCGGGCCGCGCCTAGACCGTCTCGGGCGCCCAGCACCCATGCCCGTTCGGGCGGTGCCCATGCTCGCACCGCCCTGTGCCCGTTAGGCCCTTGGGGCCACAGACATGTGGGGCCCGCCCCAGAACGTTTTAAAAAAAAGGAATTAAAATATAATAATAATAAAAATAATTAATTAATTAATTAATTGGAATTAATTAAGTTAATTAATTATAATTAGATTAACCTAATCACTAATTAACCTAATTAACTGTTAGTTAATTAAAACAGAGTATGACGACGGGACCCACCTGTCAGGTTGACCAAGTCAACTACTGACGTCATGCTGACGTCATGATGACGTCAGCAGACACTATTCTGGATAATGTTGATTAAATTAAATAAATAAATCCTAAAAATGATTTAAATCTTTTAAAATTAATATAAAATAAACCGTAGCTCGGATGGAAAAACTTTGTACATGAAAGTTGCTCAGAACGACGAGACGAATTTGAATACGCAGCCCGTTTATCCGCCACGCATCCCTAGCATAGCGAACACGCAACTTTCCCCCTCTGTTTCATCTGTCCGAAAACGCGAAACACCGGGGATACTTTCCCGGATGTTTCCCCCCTTCACCGGTATCACCTCATACCGCGATAGGGCACCCCTAGCACCTATACTTGTCATGTCATGCATCGCTATGAATTTGTTTGCTTAAATATTTATTGTTTCTCCCCCCTCTTCTCTCGCTAGACACCGGGACCGACGCCGCTGCTACCCAGTACGACTACGGAGTTGACGACCCCTCTCTCTTGCCAGAGCAACAGCAAAGCCCCCCTTTGTCACCAAGATATCGCCCTACTCTTCTCTATACTGCTTTGCATTAGAGTAGTGTAGCATGTTACTGCTTCCCGTTTAATCCTATACTGATGCCATAGCCTGTCTTGCTACTACTTGTGTTACCTTACCTGCAATCCTATGCTTAGTATAGGATGCTAGTATTTTCATCAGTGGCCCTACATCCTTGTCCGTCTGCCAGGCTATACTATCGGGCTGTGATCACTCGGGAGGTGATCACGGGTATATACTATATACTTTATACATGATACATGTGGTGACTAAAGACGGGTCGGCTTGAGGAGCACCCGCGAGTGGATCTTTGAGGCGGAGCGACAGGGCAGGTTCCGACCACCTAGGAGAGAGGTGGGCCTGGCCCTGGTCGGCGTTCGCGGATACTTAACACGCTTAACGAGATCTGGGTATTTGATCTGAGTTTGGCCATTTGGTCTATACGCACTAACCATCTACGCGGGAGTAGTTATGGTATCCCGGCGTCGTGGTATCAGCCGAAGCCTTCGTGACGTCAGCGACTGAGTGGCGCGCGCGGATTGGACTGGAACGCACTAGGCTAGGTCTGCTTCCGGCCGCCCAGCAACGTGCAGGTGTGCTAAGGCGATGGGCCCAGACCCCTGGCGCTTAGGTTAGACCGGCGTGCTGACCTCTCTGTTGTGCCTAGGTGGGGCTGCGACGTGTTGATCTTCCGAGGCCGGGCATGACCCAGGAAAGTGTGTCCGGCCAAATGGGATCGAGCGTGTTGGGTATGTGGTGCACCCCTGCAGGGAAGTTAATCTATTCGAATAGCCGTGATCTTCGGTAACAGGACGACTTGGAGTTGTACCTTGACCTTATGACAACTAGAACCGGATACTTAATAAAACACACCCTTCCAAGTGCCAGATACAACCGGTGATCGCTCTCTCACAGGGCGATGAGGGGAGGATCATCGGTTAGGGTTATGCTATGCGATGATACTTGGAGGACTTCAGTCTACTCTCTTCTTCATGTTGCAAGACGGAGGCTGCCAGAAGCGTAGTCTTCGAAAGGATTAGTTATCCCCCTCTTATTCTGGCATTCTGCAGTTCAGTCCACATAAGATACCCTTACTCCATTTGATACCCATGCATATGTAGTGTAGCTCCTTGCTTGCGAGTACTTTGGATGAGTACTCACGGTTGCTTTCTCCTTCTCGCCCTCTATCCCTTCTACCTGGTTGTCGCAACCAGATGTTGGAGCCCAGGATCCAGACGCCACTGTCGACGACGACTCCTACTACACCGGAGGTGCCTACTACTACGTGATGCCCGCTGACGACGACCAGGAGTAGTTTAGGAGGATCCCAGGCAGGAGGTCTGCGCCTCTTTCGATCTGTATCCCAGTTTGTGCTAGCCTTCTTAAGGCAAACCTGTTTAACTTATGTCTGTACTCAGATATTGTTGCTTCCGCTGACTCGTCTATGATCGAGCTCTTGTATTCGAGCCCTCGAGGCCCTTGGCTTGTAATATGATGCTTGTATGACTTATTTTATTTGTAGAGTTGTGTTGTGATATCTTCCCGTGAGTCCCTGATCTTGATCATACACGTTTGCGTGTATGATTAGTGTACGATTGAATCGGGGGCGTCACAAGTCGTACGTTCGTGGATCCATCTTTCTTCTTGCCTTCTGTAACCATCACTGCGTTCGCATCATCGTGGCCTTAATTCTTATTGTGCGGTTGCATTCTCGTTCTAGTCAATACCGACATGTGCGATCCCGTTGCTTAATTATATGCATCACTGTAACTAGTACTCCATCCGTCAATTTATAAGTTGTGCTTACCTTTTCCATCAACTTCGTGCAACGCGCGGGCATCTTGCTAGAAACACTAGAATATGTATATATAATCCATATGTGATAGTCCATTTGAAATCTCAAAAAAGACAAATATTTAGGTACGGAGGGAGTAATATATTAGGAGTATATCAAAACAATAGTGATTTCTTTCAAATTTGTGAAGAAATACTACTATTCTACTACTTTGGATCCGTCACAACGCATGAGCACATTGCTGGTAAAAGGAAAAGGCCTGTCGCGTTCGCGTCGCACCCCCACATGCCCGGGAATCGGGAGTACAACACGGCCCGTCCGGCACGACACATGGCTTAGGGATGGCGTGTTGCCTAGCATTTTCACTTTCATGTGGGACCGCCGTTGAGCAAACCGACACCCCGCCCGCCGCCGAGTTGGAAAAAAGAAACGAGGGGAAGATCTAGCTGTAGCACGGAAGCCAAGAAATTTGGTGTTAGACGGGGCTCGTTGATAGAGTAGGAGCATTCCGTACTAGTACTACTCCTACTAGTACCAAGTTTGTACTCCTAATACTATATTACTAGTACTACCACTATACAACTAGTAGGTACATGCACGGCACAACATCGTAGGAACAAAAAACGGGAAGATCTTGTTTTGGGTGATTTATCTTTTTTTCAATCAACGTAGTATAAATAATATGATGTGGGGGCACCCATGAAGCTTATGTGGCTTGGTTGCATGGCTACGGAAGGTTAGAGAAAAATAAATAGATAATGTGCTTAGAGTGCACTCCACTAAATAGATATATATACTTTGGATCCATTGCAACAGACCGACACATCTATATCTATACCCCCTATATAGTGTGTGAAAAACTTTGAAAGTTGGTCGTTGGATGAAGCCAATCCGACGGTACAAAGATGGCAAATCCGAGCACTACTGGCTGTTGGATATCATCCACCAGATTCTGCCACATGTATAATCTAGAAGACTCCATGGTTGAACTTAATTCATGACTAAGGGCCTCTTTGATTCATAGGATTGCAGAAACACAGGAATAGGAAAAAAGTAGGATTGGAATGGCATGTTCATTGGATCCCTATAGGATTTGAGTTTGTTTGATTGTGTCACATTAAAAACAAAGGATTTCTTTCAAGAGGTTGGAGTGCATGTTAGAATTCCTGTGAAACATAGTACAAATGAATCCTTAGGAAAATATTCTACATGATTCAATCCTACGAATCAAACGACCAAAGTAGGAAAAATTCCTAAGGATTCTAATCCTTCAAAGATCCTATGAAAATCCTTTGAATCAAACAGACCCTAACTTTGCCACAACTAAGCTTAGGCAAAGTTATTAGTTCTTCAAAACGAGAGAAACGAGTTGGCAAGCCTAAGGGAATCTTGCCACATTTTTTGTGTGTATGTCATGTGGGGCCTTAGTGTGGCTTGCCTAAGGTGTGGCTTGAATCAAACACTCACCTAAGTTAATCAAACTTGCCTAACCTTACATTCCACCAGGTTTTGCCACATGTTAGAATCCAGAAAGCTCCACATGTAGAAGCATAATGCACAAACCACCAGAATCTCATGCGTGCAATGCACGTGTACCTTACTAGTACTAGTTGGTAGTAGTAAGAAACAAATTCCAGTTTTGGCACGAGCTCATACTGCGGGAGCACCACAAGGCCTACCGCAGGAGTTACATTTCCCTCTCGGGGCCCACGGGACCGAACTTCAGTGGCTTGGTGGTAGAAACAAGAAACGTGATGGTCGCCGTGGTTCAACTTCCATGGACAAGCTGTCATGTCTACTGACACATGTATATCAAAACTAGAGTGTTTATATTTCAAGCACGTGAACAAGTATTATTCTACTACTTTTGATCCATTGCAACACACGGGCCAGCACATTGGTAGTAGTAGTGTCCATCTCTATCTCTAGAGGCCTTCCCTCGTTCATCCTTTTCTCTCACAAGATAAACTACTCATACAAATGCATCTTCATGTTCCGTGGAACGCATGAGGATGTTTCCTTGGGGGTCTCTCCAGCGCGGCGCGGCCGTAGTTGCAAGTTGACGCCCCTTGAGATGCCGATGTTGAGGGGCACTCGGATTTCCTCCGATGAGCAGGTAAGATGAGTTTGATCACGTAGTAAATGCATTCTAAAGACTACTTCCATGTCCATTTCCTAATTCTCCCCCTGCCCACTTTTTCACAGGTTAGGCTCGGTGCGAGTGGAGATTGGCTTGCATATGTACGGGAGGGTACCAACATCAATTTGCACAACATTTACAATGGTGAAACCATTCTCGTAGAACCTTTGTCCAACATTGGGATCAGCCATGCAACGGGCCACCGCATGAATTGGTACAATGGAACCACGGTGAGGTTGAATAAGATAGCACGAACCTTGCACATGACGGTCAAAGGCGGACCATGCTGTCTGCGGCCGATTTGTTGCCGTACGAGTAGGAAGACGCTGTGCTCCTTTCTAACCGCATCTTCGCGGTGACAAACCAGGGGACTTATTTTGTATGGGACACATCCTATGATATACTCCCTCTCTCCCAGTTTATTTATTTTGAATCTTTTCGTTTTATAAGTTTCAAATTCAAATTTAGAGCTCCCCATCACATGTTGAGATTACAATGTCCATTAAATCGTTGCGTGCATGTATAGTAAAGAAACAAATCTCGAGTTTGGCATGAATTCGTGCTGCGGGAGCACCACAAGCCCTGGCGTAGGAGTTACATTTCCCTCTCAGGGCCGTCGGGACTGAGCTTCAACGCCTTACTACACCTACCTTTGAGTCAATAACATGTGGACCCGATAGGTGACTGGTCCACATGTAATGCTCCCGTAGGCAGAGGGCAGTGGGGCCAAGAGGGGTGAGCCGCAGGTCAGGGGACGTGTGGTTTCATGGGTTCGAGCGGCGTCGTGGGAATCGTGGGTGGTTGTGGTAGAAACTTAATGCTCGCCGCATTTTAGGTGGCCCACAAGTCATGCACACAAAGGCAGAGGGGCGGTGCGGCCGAGAGGGGTGAGGCACACGTCGGGGGGCGTGGTGCCATGGGTTGGAGAGGCGTCGTGGGAATCGCGAGATGAAACGTGATGGTCGCGGTAGTTGAACTTCCATGGACAAGCTGTCATGTCTACAGACACATGCACTGCATACCGATCACTGGAAGGAGTAGCAGAGAAAGCTATATATGCGGATAAATAGTTCCTTATAGTCAAGCGGACCCACGCTACTACTCTGTTCCAAAGACATGCACACCATCGAAATAGTCCATCTATATCAATATACACCGAGAGGGAATAATTTTTTTACAAGAGAGGAAATAGTTCATCCATCCATAATGCCCTCCTGCTGGTGCAGCCTTTTCTTCTTCTTCTTCTTCCTGTTCTCATTCTCTGTGAGAGACGGCTTCGCAACAAGCTCTTTGGACCTTGCAGCTATCTCGAAACTCACACGGGCATCAAGGGTAGCATATTTTATCCGCTCGTACATCAAGGGATAATTCTCCCATCCAGACGACCTTAATGCCACCGTCTCATCACCCTTTGAAGATTTGTACCGAGCACAAAATTTGCTACGTCGAATAGGGATGGTGTCTGTTTATCACAAACTTCTATAGGAATTTTGATTCTGGTTTGTACGTCAGCGATGCTATTCAAATCAAGGTTGTACGGCTCCAGCTTCTATTTGTCCCCTTTGATGGCTGCCCCACAGAAGTATACGTCCTCCCGAGACAAGAAATCGTGAATCTCACCTGGTATGGAGGGCGAGTGTATGATGTGGTACACCAAAACATCATCCTCGAAGCACAGCTGAAGGACGGCGGCGCGCTGGATCTTCCCAGGGGCACGCTCCGTGTACTCTGCGTCGAGATCGATGACCCTCGTCTCTACCTTTTCGAGGGAGTTGGATACATTGTTGATCCACTGCCGAACAACCCTTGGGTGGACGGTGATGGTTGCAACTATGCGCATCGAGCCTTCGACGAGGACATGTTGGACGCTAAAAACCTACATCTCGATCTCTATCGCCATTTGGAACCGCTGGAACGGAGGGCTATTGTTTGGAGAATTAGGATTAGATGGCTAGTCTAACTGAAGTAGTAGATGATTATTTAAAGAGGTTAAAACAATCTGAACGCAATGGGGTTTGGGTGCAAATGAAGACGAAGGGGAGGTGAAGAAGCCGAGGAGAATCGGTTCCCGATGGAGAAGTAAATGTGAGAAGTGGCGTGCAGGCAGTTGATTAGACAGCTAGGTAGACTAAATGAAAAGGCTATGCGGGTAGACTGATGAGTCGTACCTGTTCGTGTACGTGCCCATCCTTCCTGATAGGTGGGACCTATGCAAACAGATAAAAAATGTGTCAGTTTTTTTTGAGCGCGTGAGTGGGAGACACAACATTTTCTGGTTAAGGAATACTCCCTCCGTTTAGGTGAGCATAAGTCACCTTATGGAAATCAGGTTTTCCCAAAACCTTTAGGCGTGGAGCATTAACTTCCTGCTCGATCCCCTCCCAGCCTCGTTAGCCAGCATTCTCTTCCTCTGCTGCCGTGTTCTACCTTTCCATTTTTCCTCTTCTCAAGTGTGGAACGATCTGCATGCCGTCCTTGATGCACCAGAACGACCACTGCATGCATCGCGGCACAGCGTTGATTGGGCATGCACGAGAATTTGGTTCTGCTCGTAATATGGATGATACCTGAACGATGAAGTGAACAGGCATGCTAGCACGGGAGACCTATTTACGCTATACAATACTGGAGTACTCATGTACCTACTGGTAGTAGTAGTAGTACAACTGTGGTACACTTGATGGTCAAAATACTATCCATCCAGTCCTCACAGTGAAGTGACAACACCCTGCGCCTGACACTAGTCCAGGCGGCGTGTTCGGGTTACCAAAATCAGCCTCACCCTGTGCACAGTGCAGTCTGTCACCGCCGCTGTACAGCACATTGGCTCCTCGCCTCGTCTCCCTCTCCGCTCCCATAGCACCACTCCATCTCCATCTCCTTCTCCGTATCCATCTCACTGTGCCCCCGTGTACCATCGCCTCACTCGCCTCCCCCGGTACCACTATTCCCTCGCTAGCCGCTCCAGCACTAACATCCTTCTCCCCCGTAAATCAAGCCCCCTTCCAAACTCCACCATGGCCGAACGCGAACCGCGCAGCATCCATATGAGCTGCGATTGGAGCAATCTCCCGAGTGACATCCTCGACCTCTGTTGTTCGTGTATGGATATGTTGAGTGCCCTGCGGCTGGCTGCATGCTCGAGGGACATGCACACGGCCATTGTCGAAGCGAGGCCTAAGATTTTCAAGACACCCTGCTTGCTGCTATCTGGTCTTGCGAGATTGGCTCACCATGATACAGAGGCGTGCATGATGCCCCTCGGCTTCAATCCGATCTCCATTAGCCGAAACTTCTTTGCAGGTATGTAGTGGGTCACCGTACATCATTTCCCTCGACATCGATCCGATCACCATCGCCCGAAACTTCTTGGCAGGTATGTACTGGGTCGCCATGAACTCCCACTGGATGGCTGCCTTCAGAGAAGACGGTAAAAACTTGGTGCTCGTGAACTTCCAGACCTCCCATGAGATTATCCTTCCTCCGTTGGATTATATAGAGTATTACCATCGCGGTCCAAGTCATCTAGATTACTACATCAGTTGGACGGACCTTGTTTTGCAGAAGATTGTCATCTGCCAAGTGCCCACACGACATGCGAATTATGCAAACTTCAAGCTAATTGCCTTGTTCGACCGCGGACTCGCCTATCTTTACGCCGGTGCCTTCTTTAGCTGGAGACAACTCGGCTCGCAGTGGATCATCGTCAAAGCTGATACACACTTCTGTGATGCTATTGAACACAATGGCATCATCTACGCGATCGACAAAGCAGATGGCACCACGTATTGCTGGGACGACACGTGTAAGTTGTTTCCTCTCATGTTAATGATGACGCCATGACACTGTTTGAACTTTTTGTGATGATTGGCATATCTCTGTTTGAGCAGAATTTGAGTAGAACTATGGCAATGTATTAGATACGTCGTAAATCAGCTATATTTGGAATGAGTTAATTCATGTGATTGTGACCATGTCATTACAGCCAATTTGTACCCTGAATAATCAAACGGTTAGGAATATATGGATATTATCCTTATTTTACAGTAATCTATATACTACTACTAAATATGAGTGTGTATCAATGTCCATGTTAGTTTCCTCATTTTCATGATGTAGAAACATGCACCACACTGTTGGTTTCATCTAACCATACATTAGGGAAGTAAATGTGCATATGGAGAACTCTATATTTGGTAGTAGTGAAATCATGCAATGCTTACCATGTGTACATACCTATATTCGCCCTTCAGCAATCAATGTCTAGAATAATATCCTCACAAAATTTTTGCCCACAGAACACGAGTATATAACAATGCATGGTCTATTAGTTACCTTGAAGAATTTTTTTGTGAGGACAGAACATGATTACATAACATGCATGACATGGTAGTTTCCTGTGAAGAATCGATTGCGAGATAACATGAGTATAACCATGCATGGCACTTCTATATTTTCAAACCCAATATACATTTCCCTGTATTTTCCTCCCAGTTCCAACAGGGACATATCAATGTTGTTTCTTGCATTATCCTACTCATACTCTGAACAATGCTGATCTTACATTAACAATGCCTGTCCTTTATGATATGATGCAGTGTCCCTACAGTTACTGCCCTTTGTAATCACACCACCTTTGCCAAAAACAGGGAAGAACAACTGGTTCCTCGCTTGATCAGACGACGTCAAAAGACTGATGATCATTCGGACACATGAGCTGGAAAAGTTATATTGCAAAAACCCCACTGTATACAAGAACCGTATAACACGTGAGTATCCGGACAGTGGCTGTTATGTCTATGAGCAGGATACCAGCTTATTGGGGCCTTTAGGATTTTTTAGTTGGAGGCAAGTAAACAGCCTTGGTTCACACTCTCTGTTTCTCGGACTCAATTATCCGATTAACCAGGAGATCACCGTTGGCAAGGACCTTGATGGCAGAGAGGCTCTGTTTGCTATGGAAAACTGTGTCTATGCGACGAGCCCTAGGAGTTCGGGAGCAAACTCCCCTGATTGTCAACGATACAGCCTGCAGCCAAAAGAAGGTGAGAATGACAAAGGCATCTGGATTAACTTTGATCCTTGGATGTCTCAATTACGACAGGCAGTGATGTGGTTCGAGCCTTCAGGTTGATAGGTAATTGGGTTGTTGCATCGAAAGGGTGGAGTACTGGTGTCTCCGGATCACTGGTCGCTGAAGCGGGGCTGCAAATTATGATGGTGTTGGATCATCTCTTCGAATGACTTTGTTGTCTTTAGTGCTGGTTCTGGATGGGTAGTTCTTTCTTTTGTTATGCATATTCCTTGTCATTTGGTCATCCTCGTCTATGTCACTCTTACTATGTAATAGTTGCTTCTGTTTAGAATGTCATTCTCGTCTGGATCACGAGAGTCTGAGCGCTGCAGATGGGTGTGTTTTGGTGGTGTAGCAAGACTTCTTATGAACTATCATGTCTTGCTGTTTATGTCAGTAGTAGTCACTAGTCAGTGTTTGAATGTTGTATATATCGTTGTTTGGAACTGTTTATTGTCTCGAACTACAGGTGGGCTAAATGAGGGCATCACCATTCTCCAGTGTTCAGAGTATATCTCCTTTTTTCAAGTTATATAATTTGAGCTCAGTGTATTTTCGATGATGTACACTTGTTTGGGCCAGTGAGGTGTCGTTGAATATGGGCCGAGTAGTAACGCAATGCCAAACAGGTCAATTATGACTCTCAAGCCGGGCTCTCAAAAGATCCTGAAAAAAAGGCCGGGCTCTCCAAAAAAGAATGAATAAGGACTCTTAGGCTGACATGTGGGCGCCACCGGTGTTTTCGTGCGCTTGCGCGCCGAGAGCATATTGGTGCGTGCTCGAAATTCATGCTACCTTTTCATCCGCAGTCTCCTGCCCCTCCCCCACCTCTGGAATCTTGATTCCTACTCTGGTTCCCCCAAATCCCCCTCCTGTACTCCCTGTACTCAAGCGCACTATCATGTCGCCAGTCAACGCAGATCTCCGAGCCAGAGATCCTGAGGTCCGTCCTGCCTTCGGTCGCTGCATGCTGTCGCTCAACAGTGGCATGGCGGCGCTTGACGACCAGTTTGCCGACAAAGTGCTGATGGTAACCATCAACGGCGACCGGCCTCCCGTCTCGCCGGATGACCTTGTCAAAGCTCTTGGCATTGCGCACGGCATCCAAATAAGTGACTTGCTCGTCGAAGTCTGTCCGCCATCGGCTGATTTCTTCGTCAGGTTCCGAACAACTTTCGACTCCAGTCGTGTGTTCGAATCTTCCCGGTGTTTGTTCTGTGATGGCGTGCTGGTGAGCTTTGATCGGTGGCACCCAGGATGGGGCTCGGTGCCCTCTGAGCTTGAGTTTTTAACAAAGCTTACCTTCCACGGCGTGCCTCGACGTGCTTGGAACAGCGAGTCCATGAACAAGCTTATCAACGACCTTGGAGGTGAGCTCGTAAGTATGTTTGTTCCTCCAGATAGCTGGGCTCTGATGGTTATGGCATGGATGAAGAAGCCATCCACCATACCAAAGGTGATTGGTGTTGAGATACCGGTGCAGGAACTGGGGTTGTACTATTCGTCACCACCAAGGCCGCCGCGGACCACGTTAGGGATGACCTGTATCGAGTGTTCGTGCATGTCGAAGAAGTGGTCAATCCATCAATCGAAGTCCTGCCGCCACCGCTGGTGCCAGGGTCCGTCGACGACGTCCATTACAGGAGTCAATGTCAGACTTTCCCTGTGCTGCTCAGAATGATGGATGGCACAGGGCCTACTCCATCGCGCGGCGGAGGCCACTGCTTCTTTGGGAGAAGAGGCAGGGCTGGCTGCCTGGATGTGCTCTAACTTGAGGTAACAACTGAATCTTGTCAGATACTAGTTAAATCCGAGCTATGGGTGTGAAGCACTGATATGCCAGTACATTTGATTGTGACCTGTTCTAATTTTGTACCTGAACTTTTTTTAGAAAGGGCTGTACCTCAACTTAATGTGCTAGGAGAACTTATTGTGTTGTCTATCTGTTTTCTTTGCACAACATTCAAGATATTTCCCCGTCATTGATAAAGACGGTGAACCGTTATGTACGACTTCGTTGGTTTCAACATAGCCCTTCCCGTAGCGATCCACTGCCTCCATCCTGATTGTGCCGCATGCTTGAAATTTTTGTATGCAAGTTCAGTGTGCTATGATGTTCTATATGATTGTGTCAACTATATAAGTTTTTACCGAGCATCAGCAATGCATATGGCTGAAAGATGTATTTACAAGCATCGACCGATGGGTCTCTCTCTCACACACACACACACACGCGCGCGCGCACACGCACAAGTGGGACCCGTTGAATTATTTATTTACTCGTGACAGCTTTTAATTAGGTTCCACTATAATATAACATTTTTCTTAAGTTATTAATTGAGCTCAGTGACTTCAAAAAGTTGTACAGAAGCCTTGTTTGGGCCTTTCCGGCGTCGCTGAATGTGGGCTGGGTAACAATGTTAGGTTGTACTGTACTACAGGCCTTTTTCGCTATTTTTTCTTAAATAATACATTTTTTTATTAATTTTCATAAATATTACGCTGGGTAATTTTTTTTCAAAAATAATACACCGTCCGCCCGCTGCAGGCCGACTGGGCCTAGTCGGCCCACAGCAGGCCTATTGGATTCCAGTCGGCCTACAGCTGGCCGACTGGCCCCTGTCGGCCCACTGTGGGCCGACTGGAGCTAATTGGCTCGCTGTGGGCTAATTGTTTTTGCAAAAGTGTTAATCATGTATTTAAAAAATATGTGTATTGTGACCTCCTCCGCTCGTTGTGGGCCCACTGTTGACTAAAAAATATGTTTTAAAAAGTGTTAATCATGTATTTAAAAATTGTTAAATGTGTGTATAAAAAATGTTCCTTATCTATACAATTTTTTTAATGTGTGTATAAAAAATAGCTTCTTTTAACATCAGCAATGCAACTGGGCCGACAGTTGTACACAATACCGGGTCAACTTGTTATTCTCCGCCCCGCTGGGCTGCAAACTTTCCTAGGAGGTATGCATTAGGCTTAACAAGAAAATGGACTTTAAGAAATAATAAATTGGATGTAATTATAATAACTGGACAGTTATTATGCACCAAACACGTAATTAGTTTGAAAAATATATTATTTTTGGAATTTTAAATTTTTAATTTCATTACTTGTTGCGCGCGCAATATTTCATTGGATTTTAACGTAATACAACTTTATTTTGAAATTATGTTTAACCTGACTAGAAATTTCGGATACAAATATTTCCGATCCCATCAAAATGTGGGAATTTTTTTTTGAATTCTGTTTTGAGTGGTTGTTTGAAATTATTAATTGTTGTCCTAGCTAGAAGTTGGGATGTACTTTTAACAAACTGTAAATGGGTTGTAGTAAATTCCATTAGAATTAAAAAAATGGGTTGTACATTCTTACAAATCGCAAATGGGCTATATGTTCTCTACCAAATCCAAGCTGTGTGCCTACTAAGTTAGCGCGTACCAAGGGCTTTGTCAACTTAGTCAATATAAACGATTCTAGCTGCAGTGATCGTACGATGTCCATCCAATGGCCGTAGTGCTTCTTCAACCTCTGGTCTTCTTGCTCCAGCCGCCCAAAGCAGCGCCGATCGTGTCGCATGCTCCTGCCTCCCGTGGCCGACTGTGATGTCGCGGAGGCCTCACCGCCCCGTACTACTCCCACCGCTGGCCAGGCCATCCCTCTACTCACCCACACCCCCTGTTATTCTGCGGCGACGGCAGCCTCACACCGCAGCCGAACCAGTGAACCCTCGTACTCCTCTCCGCGCGGGCTTCCTCTGTTGCGTCTTCCACGGCTCCGCGCGGTCCCCTTCCTAGGCCTCGCCGTTGTCCAGACCACCGCCCTGGTGCTCTCGGCGCGGCGTGGTCAATGACTAACTTCCATCGGAAGAGTACTGTACGTGGAGAGGCTGACAGCTGGGTCCACGGCAGCCGCAAGAAAGTGCCTCCTTATTACGCGCAAAATAATTATTCCTCCACCTGACAGCAGGGACCCACCGGACGGGCCATCGTATTTCACGAAAAAAGGATTCGCCCCCCTGACTGCTGGGACCCACGAGCTACATCTTCGCACGCAAGGAAGTGCATCCAAAAAAACGATTCACCCCCCTGACTGCTGGGACACACCAGGCCCCCGACTGCTGGGACCCACGAGCTACATCTTCGCATGCAAGGAAGTGCGTCCGGGCAAAAAAACAAAACGATTCGCTCCCTGACTGCTGGGACCGACCAGCTACATCTTCGCAGGCAAGGAAGTGCCTGACAGTCGGGACCCACCTGGTCGAAGCGTACGTAGCGTTGTCATTCTGGTCGCGAACGTGTACGTACATACTGGTGGATGTAGAGGCGCGCACGTGTCGTAGTAGAGGCGCGCACGTGTCGTAGTAGAGGCGCGCACGTAGCATGTACACATACGTACAGCGGCCAGGGTGCAAGAAAGAAAATACGGCCACGTATGTGTACATACGGGTGGGGTCTCGAATGCCTACTCGTGCATACGTACGGCGAGGGCTCATGTACATGGCTGGGTCGGAACGGAGAAACAGCGTCGTCGTCGTGTTCATCGGGAGGCAACGGAATGCGTCGTGTTCATGGGGAGGCAATGGAATGCGTCGTGTTCATCGGGAGGGCTTGGACGGAACATGGGATGGAAACGAGGCCTGGCGTACCGCAGAACGGAGGAAACGGCCTTGTGTTCGACCGGCCACGTTCGAAATGGGATCCTGTTCATCGGGAGGGGTCTGGCGTACCGCAAAACGGAGGAAACGGACCTCCTACGGTCGAAACAGGGGTCCTGTTGATCGGGAGGGGTGTGGCGTACCGCAAAATGGAGGAAACGGACTTGTGTTGGAGCGCTACGGTTGAAACGGTGGTCATGTTCATCGGGAGGGGTGTGGCGTACCGCGAAACGGGACTCCACGGGATACTGTTCATCTCCACCGTCGACCTCCTCCAGCCTCCACTGGCTCCTGTTCATCCAACCTCCACGGGCTCCTGTTCATCCAGCCTCCACCGCGCGCTACTCCACCAGCTACTGTTCAACCACCCTTCCACCGTCTACGGTTCATCCAGCCCTCCACACCACGGGGTCCTGTTCAACCACCCCTCCACCGTCTACTGTTCATCCAGCCCTCCACACCAACGGGTCCTGTTCAACCACCCCTCCACCGTCTACTGTTCATCCAGACCTCCACACCACGGGGTCCTATTCATCCACCCCTCCACGGGCACCCCTCCACCATCTACTGTTCATCCAGCCCTCCACCACACCACGGGGTCCTGTTCATCCAGAGGCAACGCCACCGCTCACTGTTCATCCAACCCCCCCCCCCCCCCCCCCCCCCCCCCCCCCCCGCAATGCTCACTGTTCATCCCATCGATCGGCTTCAGTTAGCAGCAGTAGCGAAGGAATCGCTCGATCGGGTTCAGTTAACAGCCATCGATTGATCGCTCGGGTTCAGTAATGCGTAGCCTGCAGTGCAATCGCTCGGGTTCAGTTAGAGCCCAACGCCTCGCTCGGGTTAAGTTAGAGCCAACGCCTCGCACACACGCGCGTACGTGTACGAGAGAAACGCGCATCGCTCGGCCCCTGACCTCCCACCGTAACCAGGAACTCCCCGAAATTTTCCTCCCCCTCGCTTCTACCACGGTTTTTTCCGTCATGGACAGCACAAAGAATGTCATGCAGCTGCGTCTCCGGCCCGCCCAGGACGAAAAGCCCATTTTCTGTCATGATTTTTTGTCATAGAAGTAGGAGCCCACCACATCTATGATGATACCGGGTTTTGTCACAATTATCATCATAGAAGTGTCATATGTATGACAGAAAAAAAAATTGTTCGGCCCAAAATGTCACGGATGTGTCTTTTTTTTGTAGTGACAGTACGACCCCAACTATTACTATGGATATCCGCCAGGCCAGCCGTGGCCATAGACCAACTTAGGCCAAAAGCCTAAGCTTGGGGGGGGAGGTACGTATTTCTCACCGACATTACATTCATGTTCACACACTCATTTCTAGATGTTGGTGCTCATACTTTTTCATTGTATCATCCATGCTAGTTTATTTCCTTTTTATGCTTTCTTCTTGTGTGTTTAATAAACCTTAAGAAAAACCAAAAAAAATAGTTGTAGCTTTTAGCTAGTTTTAATTTCCATGCTTGTAGTAATAATTAAAAAGAAAAACCCAAAAATATTTCCTGTTCTTCTTTTGCTTGTTGGGAGCTTTCACGTGTAAATAGTTTTATTTCTTTTCTTTTCTTTGGGGGTCGATAGGAGAAGACCATGATTAAATTGTTGAAGTGGCTCTTATATGAATTATTGTTGACCTGACAAAAGAGCCCATATTGCCTTGTCTTCTCCTGTTTATTGAATGCTCGCAGATGCCAGCTTAGTCCAATGCACGTGCACTGTTATTATTATTCACATCATTCGATCGTGCAAGTGAAAGGCAATTATGACGATATATGATGGACTGACTGAGATGAGAAAAGATGGTATGAACTCGACCTCTCTTGTTTTTGTAAATATGATTAGTTCATCGTTCCTGATTCAGCCTATTATGAATAAACATGTTTACAATGACAACTAGAGATCATAGTTTCTTGTGCCATGCTTGATTAGCTAGGAGCTTATAATCGTTTACCTTGCGTGCCAACATGCTATTAAAATGGTTGTGATGTGGTATGATTGGGTGGTATCCTCTTTTGAACGATTCGAGTGGCTTGACTTGGCACATGTTCACACATGTAGTTGAAACAAAATCAACATAGCCTTCACGATATTTATGTTCATGGTCGATTATGTCCTACTCATGTTTGCACTCAATGTTCATTGACTTTAATGCATGTTCATGGCTGTTGTCGCTCTCTAGTTAGTCGCTTCCCAGTCTTTTTCTAGCCTTCACCTGTACTAAGCGGGAATACTACTTGTGCATCCAATCCCATAAACCCCAAAGTTATGCCATATGAGTCCACCATACCTACCTATATACGGTATCTACCTACCATTCCAAGTAAATTTGTATGTGCCAAACTCTAAACCTTCAAATACATATCCTATTTTGTATGCTTGAATAGCTCATGTATCAACTAGGGCTGTCCGTATCTTCCATGTTAGGCGGGTTATTCTCAAGAGCAGTGGACTCCGCTCCTCACTCACGAGAAAATGGTTGGTCACCGGGATGCCCAGTCCCATGCTTTATGCAAATCAAATCAAAATAATGGCTAACAAAACTCCCCCTGGAATTGTTGTTAGTTGGAGGCACTCGTTGTTTCGAGCAAGCCATGGATTGATGCTTGTTGGTGGAGGGGGAGTGTCGGTGTCAAAACCGGTGGATCTCGGGTAGGGGGTCCCGAACTGTGCGTCTAAGGCGGATGGTAACAGGAGGCAGGGGACACAATGTTTTACCCAGGTTTGGGCCCTCTTGATGGAGGTAAGACCCTACGTCATGCTTGATTAATATTGATGATATGGGTAGTACCAGAGTAGATCTACCACGAGATCGGAGAGGCTAAACCCTAGAAGCTAGCCTATGGTATGATTGTATGTTGTCCTGCGGACTAAAACCCTCCGATTTATATAGACACCGGAGAGGTTAGGGTTACACAAGGTCGGTTACAAAGGAGGAGATACACATATACGTATTGCCTAGCTTGCCTCCCGCGCCAAGTAGAGTCCCATCCGGACACGATATGAAGTCTTCAATCCTGTATCTTCATAGTCTAACAGTCCGGCCAATGGATATAGTCTGGCTGTCCAGAGACCCCATTATCCAGGACTCCCACAGTAGCCCCTGAACCAGGCTTTCAATGACGATGAGTCCGGCGCGCAGTAGTGTCTTCGGCATTGCAAGGCGGGTTCCTCCTCCGAATACACCACGGAAGAATTTGAATACAAGGATATTGTCCGACCCTGCAAAATAAGTTCCACATACCACCGTAGTGAGAATAATATTTCTACAAATCCAATTTGCTGACTTGTTTTGGCAACACGACATTATGTCACGGCCCAGTGATTATTCGAACCGTTTCCTTTAACTAGCCCCGCACATAACGCGAGGCAGTTTTTGACACATCTTGTCAAAGAAGAGATCGTGTCCCCTTATCACAGGATTCTCATCAATACGGACGTGGGTAACCCAACCACCTCTAGGACTCCTAGATTATAGGCAAGCCCCAAACGGCCACGGAGAGGACGCTTGGTATTCACCCTCTTTATAAAGGGCCAAGGCTTTCACTTTTTTTCCTCCCGTGCTCAATCGAATCCTTCCCCTGCCTCGAGTTCTAACACCCAAAGCCCAGGTCAGGTGCTCCAGATCTTCAACCATGTCCGGATCTAGCCTTCAAGGCCGATGGATGCCCTCCTCTGTTACGGAAGAAGATATCAAGAAATTGAGGGAGGCCAGATATCTGACCGCCGAAGTTTCACATCGGCTGCCTGCCCGAGGGCAGGTCGTCCCTACTCCTGAACCCAACGAAGACATCGTGTTCATCTCCCACTTCCTCCGAGGTCTAGGCCTCGCTCTGGATCCCTTCGTAAGGGGTTTGATGTTTTACTACGGGCTAGACTTCCACGATCTAGCCCCGGACTCCTTTCTTCACATCTCGGCATTTATTGTCGTGTGTGAGGCCTTCCTCCGCGTTACCCCTCACTTCGGCATGTGGCTTAAGACTTTTGATGTGAAGTCGAAGACAATCGAGGGACAGCACGCAGCGTGCGGAGGAGCATTAATAAGCAAGATTGCGGGAGCTCTGTGGCCAAAAGGTTCCTTTCCATAGGTGTCCGGATTATGGCAACGGGAGTGGTTTTACATCACAGCTCCCAGAAGTGCCAAGTGGGTGGCTCCCCCCGCTTTCCGCTTGGGCCCCCACCACAACTGATGTCATGGATTAGCAGAGGGCTGAGCTGGGGTCCAGCCAAGGACGTTCCTATACTGCAAAGCCGAATTCAAGATCTCTTCGAGGGATATTTTAATTTGTTCATGGTAATGCAAGTCATGCTGGTTCATCGAGTCCAGCCTTGCGAACGCCGGCCCCTTCGCTTGTGGGAGTTCAACCTAGAAGGACCGCGCGCTATTCAAAGCTTCCTCGGCCTGACGCACAAGGAGATGTACAAGTCATTCTTCGGACCACAAACAGAGTGTCCGGATACTACTGAGGGTGTGGGCCTGAGTAGCAACCGCGCCGCCGAACAAGTAAGTAATCCTCTAGCCGGACACACCGTCTTTTATTTACCATGACGTCATTCCTAAGAAATCACCCTTTGACCAGGACTGGCTAACAAAGGAGGAGATGATTTGGTGTTCGGCCCCCCTCCTTGAGGGTTTGGAAAACCCGGTACTGGAAAAGATGCTCGAGCTCGCACCTTGCCCGGAGACCTCAAAGGAAGATACGGGGGGAATAATATGGGTGAAAGCGGTCCCCCATTGCTGCCAGTTCCAACCGAGGGAATGAGCGCCTCCATAAGGGAGGATAACCAGGGAGAAGATTCTAACCTTCTCTCGCTACGGGGGAGGAAGAGGACCGCCTCTGAGGATCCGGAAACCGAGGCCTCCAAACGGGAGAAGAAGTCCCCAACAGAGGGTCCTGCCTCAGGGGTGCTTTTGCCACACAAAGTCCACGCGGGGATCGGCCCTCCAATGAGTCGTAAGTGATCGAAAACTTTAATAGTGAAGGTATACTACCTTTCCTCTGAGGAAAATAACCGAAGCATATATCTTGCAGTTCGGACCTGAGCCCTTCTCAGCTGAGCTCGTCTTCGGGGGATCTTCTTCCGGAGATGATGGAGAGCGAAACACCTCCCCCGGACTCCCCCGATCAAGAAGCGGGCGACCTCGAAGTGTCGTCACGGAGGGCCTCTCCGGATCCGGTGAGGCCAGAAGATAATCCCATAGTCACCCGAAGTCCCCAGCGTCCGGCTCTCGAAGAGAGCAAACAAAAGAGTCCGGCACCATCTAGTATGCGGTCGGACGTTCTGAGGGAGCTGTTGGAGCGAGCGGCCATCTCAGAAGAACACCGTATGTTGATGGGTACGGTGATGGAAAGAATTTCGTCTGCCGAAAGCGGATTACATGAAGCCTTTATGAGTCTACTGACGGGCTTTGAGGTACGTGAAATGATATACTTTTTGATAGTACCGCACATGTTAGGTGTGCCCTCTGTAGATAGTAGCCCCTGAGACTCTGGTTGTCGTCGAGAACGGCGGCGAATAGAGGATCATAGTCCCAGGTAATAACCAGTACTACCTTTATGTGCAGGTGGTGGAACCTCCGGTGGCTAGCCGGACTAATGAGTTTGCCGAACTAAAGCGGCAACTGGATGCGGCAGACACTTACATCGAGCTTGTTAACAAGCGGCTTGACGAGTCACAGGATAAGTAATGTTTTCTGGTGAATGTCACATAATAAGAGCAGCATGATGCCCGTATGTTTAATATGTTGTGACTGCAGACGGAGCTGCCACCGTGGAGACCCTTCGGGCGGAACTTGCCCGAGCCAAGGAACAAGCAAGAGTTAGTAATGCGGCTGCTTTGAAGGCGGCCGAAGAGTTAAGAGCCGAGAAGGCCGTGCATTGTGAAAGCAAAGAGAAGATGGCCAAGATGGTTGTAGAATTAAAAGGCACTGCCGACCGTTGCCAGATCCTTGAAGAAGAGAACCGAGTGAAGGCAGCGGACCTTGAAAAGGCCACGATGGCGACCAAAGACACTCGCTCTGCTATGAGGGCGAAGAAGGAGGAGCTGCGTGAAGACGGGGATATTGCGGCTGGGAAGCCCTTTCTGCTGCAGAGGAAGTTCGGAGATCCGCGGTATGCCCCTCTGGATCGGCTGTGGAGTTTGGCAGACGCATATATGGACTTGGCGGAAAGCGTTGTCGATGCGGACGAATACTTCCGAGATCAGACAGATCGTGAAGTGGACAAGCTGTTCTGGTCGCAATTTAACATTCCAGAGCGTCCGCTTCCCTTGACTGATCAGCTAGCCGAATGGGTCGAACTTAATAGGTTGTCCGGACTTGCCATGAGGTCCGTCGTAGATCATTTGTGGCCAGAGAAGCCGAAGCCGAACAGCTATTTCAGCTTAGTGCAGCATTTCCTTGGTGCTGTGCTGCGCATCAATGCGATGAAGAGGTCGGCGTGCATAGAAGGCTCGCGGATGGCCTTTGCCCATGTCAAGGCATACTGGGCGGAGATGGATGCTGCCACTGTTGCGGCGCAAGGTTCGGCCATAGGCCGAGTAGCTACCGAGCACTATTTTGAAGAGGTTCTTGAGGGTGCTCATTTGATAGAGGCCCAGTGCTCGAAGAATATTATGTTTGAGTGACATGTATCCCCATTGAAAACACAATGTTTTTATGAAATGTAGTAAGGCTGTATTTATACTTTTGCCGGAAAGTAATATGGTGGCTCCTGTGCGGCCGTTTATGTATATATGTATATAACCTGAAAGATTGCAGTCGTCGGCTTCAACCCCCACGCATATAATGCGGAGGTGCTCGCAGAAAATGCATGTTCACACTTAACCCAACGTCTTGGTCCTATTAAGGAGGTGATAGCGCAGCGAACGAGGCAACCGGACTATGATGCTTTAACACTTTCACTTAGCCATAGGAGTTTGACGGTGGGGCTACTATATAGCCCCTGGTGGCTCCGCACTCTCCCGAACTCGGGGTGCGTATATGCCTGGTCGGGAAACGGCCCTTCGTTAAAGTGGAGGAATTCTAACATTCCGATAGGTCATCGAGTGGTTGACCAGTCTCGCGCTATATCATGACAGTCAGTTTTCGGCTTTCTCTACTCAGGTGCTCGTCCGGACGAACCAGGGGACAATCGAAGTAGTTCTCCTGGTGTTGCCTTAGCCGATAGAACGGAACGTAAGGCACCAAAACACAGGAGCCGGGCAAACCCAACATTTAACCAAAGACATGATTCGAAGCTGATGCACATAAGGCCAAACTCGCGACGCCGAACACTACCTAAGGTATTTGGTCTTTATGGTATAAACCGGGCCTAAATAGTGCCCTTTGTAAGAAGCCCCTTGTGTCCGGGTAAGTGCATTATTCTGATGTGGCCACATGCCAAGACGTCAGCATCCTTCTCAATTTGTACTGAGAATCCGAGGGATGTATATCAACAAGAGACAGTAAAAAAGGTTTACGCAGGGTCTTAATCTAAAAAGAATCATTGGAGCGGGTCCCTGCTGCACGTCTGCGCCTGTGTCTCCGTTGTGCCGTATCCTGGACGGGTGTAGCACGATGGTCATCTGTAAAAGGGAGGAACTTAGGTGAAAAGTTGTCATGCAAAAAGGTAGTTTTTAAATAAACCATGTATAATTAAAGATAAGTAAAAATTGCCACTTGTCTGCGCGCGTTGAGCCCCTTGTATTTGTAATAGGGGTGTGGCCATCGATCCGGTATGAATTACATATAGCTGCGCCGGACTCGTCTAACCGTGTCCGTGGTCTTAACGACCTATCAAATGCTTTAGTTGGTGAGGCTGTTTTTAGTGTGCGGCTGCCAAGGCAGTCGCACTCTCTTCGGCGCGCAAATATCGCTCAATATTTCCATGCACTATAATGATGCCACGTGGACCGGGCATCTTGAGCGTGAGGGAAGCGTAATGCGGTATTGCAATAAAGCGAGCGAAAGCTTCGCGTCCAAGTAGTGCTTGATAGCCACTTTGAAACGGAGCAATGTGGAAGGTTAAATGTTCGATACGGAAGTTATCGGGGAAGCCGAATATAACCTCTAGTAGCAGGGAGCCCGTGCAGTGAGCCCCTGGGCCTGGCGTTACTCCTTTAAAGGTAGTGTTGCTATGGCAAATTTTTGTTAGATCTATCCCCATTTCGCAGATTGTATCCTGGTATATCAGGTTTAAACTACTACCACCGTCCATCAGGACTCGTGTAAAGTGGTATCCGTCAATTATTGGGTCTAATACCAGGGCAGCCCATCCTGCACGCCGGATACTTGCTGAGTAATCACGATGGTCGAAAGTGATCGGTTGAGACGACTGGCAGGACTCCGCGGTGATAGGCCCTTGGGCATATTTTTCTGGGAGTGTCGCTTTGTTTCTCCCCTTGATCACGTGTAACACGTTGACTGTTTTGACTTCTGGTGGAAACTTCTTTTGTTCCCCAGTGTCTTGCTTGGGAGGCTCATCCTCGTGTTCGCTTGGTGTATCCTCCCCCTTGTGTACGGCGTTGAGCTTGCCGGACTGCTTGAAGACCCAACATTCTCTGTGGGTATGATTAGCAGGTTTACCGGGGGTGCTATGGATCTGACATACTTGGTTCAGAATTTTGTTTAGGCTGGACAGTTCGTCTCTGGCGCCTTTAGAGGGATGCTTTTGCTGACTTTGCCGAGAGCTTCTAAATCCGGCGTTTACTCCCGTGCTCTTCGTGCTGTCTTCTTTATTCCGGCGTTTGTTATTGTTGTTGCGCCGTGATTTCCCGTTTCCATCTCTAACTTCGGATGTACTTGGGTCGCTGATGCTGCATCTGGCTAGTCAGCTATCCTCACCCGCGCAAAAGCGGGTCATGAGGCTTGTTAATGCTGCCATTGTCCTCGGCTTTTCTTGGCCGAGGTGTCTGGCAAGCCATTCGTCACGGACTCTATGCTTAAAAGCTGCCAAGGCTTCAGCGTCTGGACAGTCGACTATTTGGTTCTTTTTAGTAAGAAACATGTTCCAAAGTTTTCGAGATGACTCTCCGGGCTGTTGAGTTATTTGACTCAAATCATCCGCGTCCGGAGGTCGGACGTAAGTCCCCTGAAAATTTGCCCGAAAAGCATCTTCGAGCTCTTCCCAGCTTCCAATGGAACTTTCGGGGAGGCTCTTAAGCCAGTGCCGAGCTGGCCCTTTGAGTTTGAGGGGTAAATACTTAATGGCATGGAGGTCATCTCCTCGAGCCATATAGATATGGAGGATATAATCCTCAATCCAGACACCTGGGTCTGTTGTTCCGTCGTATGCCTCTATATTTACGGGTTTGAATCCCTCTGGAAATTCATGATCCAGCACCTCATCGGTGAAACATAGGGGGTGTGCGGCACCCCTGTATCTGGGTGTACCGCGTTCTTCGGATGTTTTTTGTGTTGCGTTGTATGCTGGAGCACGCTTACGTGGTCCATAGATGGATCTGGTTGTGCCGCCCTTTTGATGCGAGTCCTCGCATGGATCGCGTATTGGCTTATGTGCGGCATTGTTTGCCGCTCTATGTTGGCCGTGAGGTCACCTATCCGGCCAGATGGCTGTTTTTATTTTTGGTTGTGGGGGATCTAAGGCCTCCTCATCGAATTCAGGTAGCAACTTCCGCTTCGGGTAGCTCTTGGTGGGGCGATTACCGCCGTACTTTGCTGTTGTGTTGAGTACTTTGCTCCATCTGATTTGGAGTGTGTCTTGCGCAGCCTTGAGCCTTTGCTTCTTCTTTTTTAGACTCCTCGTGGTGGCAACGAGCCTTTGATGGGAATTCTGTTGCTTCGGGTGTCCGTCCTGTGTGACGTCATCTGGACTATGATCTTTGACAGAGTCGGGTTGTTCGGCTTGATTCTCCATGTTGCCGTGGTCCGGCAATGGTTCCCCTGCTCTAATGCTGGGTATGTATGATCGTTGTTTCTGCCGAGGCGGGATTTGGGGCGGCGCTTACGCCGCCGTTTTGACTGCTTCTCGAGGGAACAACCCTTCGTTGCGTCCTTCCATTCCTAGTCGTCGTTTTCCTTTGGTGTGTCCACCATGTATATGTCATGTGGTGAAGTGGGCGTCCAGTGCCCTAGGGGCAGTGGTTCCTGTTCATCTCCTGCATCGTCATCCATACCGTCGATGTATTCGGAGTCGGAGTCGAGCATGTCGGTTAAGTCATCGACAGTGGCTATTAAGTGGGTGGTGGGTGGGCGGTGAATTTCTTCGTCATCCGCATCCCAATCCCGCCGGGCATAGTTAGGCCAGGATTCTCCTGACAAGGAGAGAGACTTTAATGACTTTAGTATATCGCCGAAGGGCAAGTGTTGAAAGACATCCGCGGAGGTAAACTCCATGATTGGCGCCCAACCGGATTCGATCAGAACGGGCGCAGGCGGTTCGGAGTCCATGGCCGGAGAAGTATCTGGCAGTTCAACAACACGGCTCTCATGCAAGGTAAAGTCGATGTTCGGCTCGATCGCCGCTGAGGGTAAGGCCTCCGTGGCAGGGTCCATCCACCCGTCCGCGGAAGATGCAACTGGCTTCGAATTGAGGGTCGGAGTGGCTGCCGGTGCGATCTTCTTAACACTGTCCGATGGTAGAGCTAAGTCGTACTCATCGTGACCGCGTGACGCACAAGGCAGAGGCTCGAATCCGTCGAAGATCAAGTCTCCACGGATATAGGCCGCGTAGTTTAAGCTTCCAAACCTGACCTGGTGGCCACGGGCATAACTTTCAATCTGCTCCAGATGGCCAAGCGAATTGGCCCACAGTGCAAAGCCGCCGAACACGAAGATCTGTCCGGGGAGAAAAGCCTCACCTTGGACTGCATCACTATCGATGACAGTAGGAGCCATCAAGCCTAACGGCGACGACACAGAGGAACTCTCAATGAAAGCACCAATGTCGGTGTCAAAACTGGTGGATCTCGGGTAGGGGGTCCCGAACTGTGCGTCTAAGGCGGATGGTAACAGGAGGCAGGGGACACAATGTTTTACCCAGGTTCGGGCCCTCTTGATGGAGGTAAGACCCTACGTCATGCTTGATTAATATTGATGATATGGGTAGTACAAGAGTAGATCTACCACGAGATCAGAGAGGCTAAACCCTAGAAGCTAGCCTATGGTATGATTGTATGTTCTCCTGCGGACTAAAACCCTCCGGTTTATATAGACACCGGAGAGGTTAGGGTTACACAAGGTCGGTTACAAAGGAGGAGATACACATATCCGTATTGCCTAGCTTGC
Organism: Triticum urartu; assembly: GCF_003073215.2. Classification (NCBI taxonomy): domain Eukaryota; kingdom Viridiplantae; phylum Streptophyta; class Magnoliopsida; order Poales; family Poaceae; genus Triticum; species Triticum urartu. Next base: position 127,366,091 of record NC_053027.1, read on the forward strand.
CTCCCACGACAAGTAGAGTCCCATCCGGACACGAGACGAAGTCTTCAATCCTGTATCTTCATAGTCTAATAGTCCGGCCAATTGATATAGTCCGGCTGTCTGGAGACCCCCTTATCCAGGACTCCCACAGGGAGTATCAACTTTACCATTCTGTTTGGGAACCGCCTATAATGTGTGTAGCATGGAAGATATCGCCATCGCTTGGTTGTTATGTTGACAATGAAAGTATACCGCTCAAAATATTATTCATCTCTATTTCAAAACCGAGCTTTGGCGCCTCTTCAAATCACTGCTTCCCTCTGCGAAGGTCCTATCTATTTACTTTCATGTTGAGTCATCATCCTCTTATTAAAAAGCACCCGCTGGAGAGCACCTCTGTCATTTGCATTCATTACTGCTTAGTTTACACTGAGTATGACTTGACTGGATCTCTTTTACCATGAATTACAATGTCTAGTCAGTCCTTGATCTTTAAAGGGCTAGCGAGATACCATCTTGTTATATCATATTATGATTGTTTTGAGAAAGTGTTGTCATCCGAGATTTATTATTATTGCTCGCTAGTTGATTATGCCATTGATATGAGTAAACATGAGACCTATGCATTATTATGAATATGGTTAGTTCATAGTCTTTGCTAAAAACTTGAATGCTGGCTTTACATATTTACAACAACAAGAGCAAACAGAGTTTATAAAAGTTTTTCTTTATCACTTTCAGTTTATCAACTGAATTGCTTGAGGACAAGCAAAGGTTTAAGCTTGGGGGAGTTGATACGTCTCCGTCGTATCTATTTTTCCAAACACTTTTGCCCTTATTTTGGACTCTAACTTCCATGATTTGAATGGAACTAACCCGAACTGACGTTGTTTTCAGCAGAATTGCCATGGTGTTATTTATGTACAGAAACAAAAGTTCTCTGAATGACCTGAAACTTCACGGAACGTCTTTCTGGAAATAATAAAAAATCCTTGCAAAAGATGAAGACCGGGGGGCCCACACCCTAGCCACGATGTGGGGGCGCGCCTGCCCCCTGGGCGCGCCCCCCTACCTCGTGGGCCCCCTGGAGCTCCTCCAACTCTATATATTTGCTTTCGGGGAGAAAAAAATCAGGGAGAAGGAATCATCACGTTTTACGATACGGAGCCGCCGCCAAGCCCTAAAACCTCTCGGGAGGGCTGATCTGGAGTCCGCTCGGGGCTCTAGAGAGGGGAATCCGTCGCCATTGTCATCATCAACCTTCCTCCATCACAAATTTCATGATGCTCACCGCCGTGCGTGAGTAATTCCATCGTAGGCTTGCTGGACGGTGATGGGTTGGATGAGATTTATCATGTAACCGAGTTAGTTTTGTTAGGGTTTGATCCCTAGTATCCACTATGTTCTGAGATTGATGTTGCTATGACTTTGCTATGCTTAATGCTTGTCACTAGGGCCCGAGTGCCATGATTTCAGATCTGAACCTAATATGTTTTCATCAATATATGAGAGTTCTTGATCCTATCTTGCAAGTCTATAGTCACCTACTACGTGCTATGATCCGGTAACCCCAAAGTGACAATAATCGGGACCACTCCCGATGATGACCGTAGTTTGAGGAGTTCATGTATTCACTATGTGTTAATGCTTTGGTTCGGTACTCTATTAAATGTAGGCCATAATATCCCTTAGTTTCCGCTAGGACCCCGCTGCCACGGGAGGGTAGGACAAAAGATGTCATGTAAGTTCTTTTCCATAAGCATGTATGACTATATTCGGAATACATGCCTACATTACATTGATGAATTGGAGCTAGTTCTGTGTCACCCTAGGTTATGACTGTTACATGATGAACCGCATCCGGCATAATTCTCTATCACCGATCCATTGCCTACAAGCTTTCCATATAGTGTTCTTCGCTTATTTACTTTTCCGTTGCTGTTGCTATCATCACTACAAAATATCAAAAACATTACTTGTGCTACCGTTACCACTATTATCATATTACTTTGCTACTAAACACTTTGCTGCAGATATTAAGTTTCCAGGTGTGGTTGAATTGACAACTCAACCGCTAATACTTGGGAATATTCTTTGGCTCCCCTTGTGTCGAATCAATAAATTTGGGTTGAATACTCTACCCTCGAAAACTGTTGCAATCCCCTATACTTGTGGGTTATCAAGGACACACAGTCCTCACCGTATTCTCCTTGAGCTAAGGTCACATAGACCTCGCCCAATCACTCATGGTAAGTCTTCAGGTGACCTCCAAACCTTCACAAACTCGGCCACTCAGTGATCCACAATTTCCTCTTGGATGCTCTAGACCATGACGCCTAACCATCTGGAAGATGCACAGTCTTCAAATGTAACAAGTGTCGGATCCATGCAGGATCAATCTCTTCAGTGATGCTCAATCACTTTGGGTTTGTAGGTGTTTGTGTTTGAGTTTTCCTCACTTGATGATTTTCGCTCAAAGTCCTCGGAGGATGGGATGCTCTCAATGACAAGTGTTAGTTTCTCTCGGAGCAGCCAACCAACTAGTGGTTGTAGGGGGCGGCTATTTATAGCCTAGGGAGCAGCCCGACATGATAAGACATAAATGCCCGGGACAGCTGGCGCATAGCACAGCAACGGTCGGAAATTTGAGGTACAAATTCCTTAGGGCTATCATGTTCCTTACTTGTAGGCAATCCGCACTGGTGAATTCCTAACTCCTCAGTCAGAACAAATTCCTTAGAGACCAGAAGAACTTCGTCTCTGTCACTGAAGAAATTGACTGAACTGTATGAGATTTCCAATGGCTTCACTCGAAGGGATTGGTAGGTGTAGGATTTTGAGTTGAGCATCACTTGGAAACTTTTCCTTAGTCTTTCCTCGACCCCCTTTAATAGTACGGTGTTTCCTATGACTCAAGAAGGAGAAAATGAAACTACGAAAACAAAAGTCTTCATGCTTCATGTTCCTCGCATGAATACCAAGTCTTCAGGGTCACAACAATTTCTTCACTTTCAAAGTCTTCAGAAAGTCTTCAGTCGAAGACATTCATTTTTAGGGGTCAACTTTCTCTGTAAATATCAAACTCCTCATAGACTTATAGACCTGTGTACACTCATAAACACATTAGTCCCTTAACCTATAAGTCTTCAATACACCAAAATCACTAAGGGGCACTAGATGCACTTACAATCTCCCTCTTTTTGGTGATTGATGACAATATATGTTAAGTTTTCAACGGGGATAAACATATGAAGTTTAAATACTGATATTGAGGAATTTGATTGCAAGATATAGAGGAACTCCCCCTGAAGATGTGCATAGTGAGGAATTTGCTTTTGAAGCAATGCATACTTAAAGAGTAGAATCATGGAGATCTCCCCCTATATCTTGTAATTCATACACGCATTTAACATATGATATGAAGAATTTAAAATGCATGATGAAATATGGTGACTGATATAATTCAGCATGCGTGCATAACATATGTGAGTAAATAGCATGCAGAAGAACATAGCAAGAGTATCAGACCACCATCAGGTTTAAGATTACAACTCAATCCAACAAAGTTTTCAAAAGAACGAGAGTTGTAACTTAGCAAAAAAATGCCCATATATAGACCCGTTTGAAGGATAACTCAAATATCTCCCCCTTTGTCATCCAATGACCAAAAGGGATGAAAAGTGAGGACTAACGCCCCTGAAGAATATCATCATGAAGTCGATGGAGGAGTGCCAGCGTTGTTGGGGTTGGTTGTTGAACTAGGGCCTACTGCAATGTTGTTCAAATCTTCATGCTCATCAGTCTCGCGCGATGAAGAATAAGAGCTGGCCACCAAGTGAGGAACTTTGACCATCTTGAATTTCTTCGAAGATGGTTGAGACCAGTCAAAGTCCTGCTTGAAGCCCATCTGTTTCAAATCTTCTTCACCATAGAGATGAGATAGAACAGCCCAGGTGCAATCAAATACTTCATGCAGATAGTAATGGTTCTTCTTCACTGAATTCTGAGTGATGGTCATGTTCTGAAGAATTGAACCAAACTGTCTTTTTACCCACTTATGGTTGTGATCGACCTTCTGGTGAAGACTGAGGAGAAACTCACGATCAGTCATCACCCTTGGAGTTGTGCCTTGAGGATTTTGCTTTGAGGCTTTGGTGGCAGAGTCATGAGTGGCAGAGTCATCATTGGTGGAGTAAGATGCAGCTTTGCAGAACTGACCATCCAATGGACGAACGCCTTCATCAATAACAGCAGGTGCCTTGCCCTTCTCGTCAGCTGAGGAAAATGTCCACTTGAGGATTTCTATTGGGGGAAAGTAGCTGAGATGATTTTGAAAGTTAGCCTTGAAATTGATTGAAGACCTTGTTCTGAGGAATCTCATAATCCAAGGAGCGTAAGGCTTCAACTCAAAAGGCGGCAATGTAACATTTTCTAGAGTTCTCATGAAGAAATCATGATAGTTGATTGGAACTCCATGGATGATGTTGAAAGCAAATTCTTCATGATGCCAATGACCTCTTCTTCATTCGAGTCGTGGCCTTTGATTGGACTCAACGTCTTGGTCAGAATGTGATAGTCAGTCTATGGCACATACAACAATTCCTTCACGAGGAATTTGGTCCTTGGGGCTTGACCAGGCTTCATCGGTTTCATCAGGACTTGCATGTAATGGTTTGAAAGTTCAGGTTCATGATATATACATCATGCACCTTCAAGGGGAGGACTGACAGGCAGGGCATGAAGCAATTCAGAGGCCGGTGCTTTGAAGTGAGTGTTTTATGTCATCCAGTCCAACACCCAAGAATTCACATCTTCAGCATTTCCTGTGATGTGCAGCGTCACGTAGAACTGAAGAATTAGCCCTTCATTCCAATCTACAATGTCGATGCAGAAGTTTAGCAGCCCAGCTTCATGAAGCACATTGAGGACTAGTGTGAAGCAAGGCAGTGATTCCATGTCCACATGAGGAATATGCTCATGATCAAATACTTTGTCCTTATCGAAAAGCAGTGAAGAATAGAAGTTTGCTTGGCTTGCGGTCCAGAAATGCTTCCTTCGCAGACGAGCAGAGTCATAAGGATTGTAATATGTGAAGAATACATGCTCATGGAAGAAATCGTCGGCCTTGAAGTTCTGCTTCTTGGAGAAGGGATTCTTCGGCTTGGGTTGAGGAGTGTCAGTCAAAGTCATCACAGCCTCAGGAATCACATTCTCAGGAATGACAGGCTGAGGAATTTCAGTTCTGCTTTAGTAGCAACATGGGTCTTCAATTCTTCATCAATATTAACGTCACACTAGTGGCTGGAATTTCTTCAGGAATGGAAGGAGTGGAGTGATGTTCTTCAGAACCCATTTGAACTTCAGTGTGCACTAGGGACTGAGGAATTTGTTGCAGTGGCGTGAACATGGGAGTGTTGGGGTGTTGACTTTCCCAAAAGTCATCATTCATCACTGGAGTGGTGCTCCCAATGTCCACGTCCTCATCTTCTTCATTCAATTCTACAATGCCTGCCTCTTCAGCTGTGAACTGAGGCATAGGCGATGAGATGACTGGGGTTGAAGGGATATTATCCACTTCAATTTCTTTGTCCAACTGCTCTAAAGAAGCAGCAGAAGGAACATCTTCATCAGATCCGCTTGGGATCTCATAATCTTCACCAAAGATAACGAGTTCCTTTGATGGCATGCTCGAAACAGGAATAGCATCAATAGGATTCTCAAATGAGCTGGTTAAAGTCTTCATCTTCTTCGGGGCTGAACAATCTGATGAAGTAGATGCTTTCCTTTTCTTCACTGCTGCTCGCTCCGCAGCCTTGGTTTTCTTCGCTTCTGATGCAGAAGGAAGAACTGGACTTGGTGTTGGTGTAGGAGGAGCAGAGGAAATTGGTACATTTACCTCAGGCGCAATTGATGCAGTTGGCCTGGTTGGTTCAGTTTCTTCAGGCTTAGTGGTTGATGGCTCAGCTGGCCTGGATTATTCCTCAGGTGCAACACTAGTGGTTGCCCTGGCAATTTCATCAGCGGCTGGAATAGCTTCGTTAGCCCTGGTACTAGCAGTTTCATCAGCAACCTGATTTTCATCAGCGGTGCTGGCATGTTCTTCAGTGGGCTGAGCAGATGCTTCACCCTAAGGTGGTTCAATTGACGTGAATTTCTCAGCCAACTTCACAAATCTGACTTTGGCTCCAAGCCAATTGGTGCGGTAGACGTTGAATTCATCACTGAGTCCTTTGATCTCAGTCTGAATAGCAACAAGTTCATCAGTTGTCATGTTGACAACATTCTTCTTCAGAAAGCGCTCTTTCTTGTATTGAGCTTTCTTCAGCTGCCTAGCCTTCTCAAATTTCCACTTTTCTTCGCCAATGAAGGCAGTCAGCATGTGACTTTGTACAGGGGTGAACTTGAAGTCAGGCACAGGTGTGTTGGGGTCCTTGTGCCAGAGATTGATGTACTCAAGGATAAGCTTTGGATCCAGCAGAAGAGGAACTTCACTACTTTTGGCTCCAGCGGCCCTCTGCTGTCTATCTCTGATGATTTCGGCTAGTTCCTCATCATCAGCTTCGTCATCACTGGACGGTACTTGGAAAGCGAACTGCTTTTTGTGAGGACTTGGTCTAGTGCCTTGTCCAGCAGTGGCCTTGGTCTTTAGCAACGTGGGGCCTGTTGAGGAATGCGGAGGAGCTGAAGAACTAGCAAAGGCTCCTGAGGCAATTGATTTGCCTGTGGTCCTTTGACACGAGGCAAGATGCACAGGTGCTGAGGACTTTGTCGAAGGAGCTGAGGACTTTGAAGGAGCTGGAGCAGCTTGAGGAATTTGTTGTGAGGGCTTTGCAGAACTGGGCCGTGAGGGCATTGCTGAGGAGCTTGGCCGTGAGGGCATTGAAGCAGAAGCATTGGGCTTGTGTGCGGGCTTCTTGGGCATAGCCTTCTTAAGCTTGCTAGTAGAGGCCTTAGTAGTGGCAGCAGTAGAATCTTCATTGAATTTCTTCACTGCCTATTTTGCCATTTTGGCCAGTTTAGCTTGACGCTTGGCGCATTCAGCCGGAAATTCCTCACCACATCTGATGCTTGAGAGATCAGCTTCTTGGCCAGGTGCCAGTGGAGGTCTTGGGCATGGAGGGTGTACAGCGAATTTCTTCATGTACTTTGGAGTGACATAGCGATATTCCCTCCATTCTCTGGCCCATCTCCTCTCTATCTTCTGAATGCGTACTTTGCGCTCATTCTTCGTTTCATGAGGTGGAGTGCAGTGCCCTACATATATTTCATCAGGAATCTCAAACGCCATGTTGACTTCAGGTTTCTTCCCTCCCTTCTGAGGTTTCTTGTCGTTAGCCATTTTCTTCATCTTAGGAATCTAAACAATAGAATTCTCAGAAGTGGCATGCAACGTTTCTTCGAGGAACGCTGCAAATGTGTTAAGTTGATGAGAACCTAGTGATTCAGCAGTGGACATGTTGTGAACAGAGTATAGGTGCGAAGAATTTGGATAGGTCATATGCGTTCTCAGAAGTTTTTCCAAAAAGGAACAAGTTGAGGAATTTGACCAGATGTCTCTTGAGGAATTTCACTAAGTGTTCTTTGACTTAGGTTCCAGAGTTGTATAGATTGAAAATCCACACAATTGAGGAATCTTGAATAAAAATGTTGCTTAGAGAAACATATCAAGAACAGATGTGTGTGTGAGGTGTTTAGAGTGTGAAGATTGAAGAATAAACATCTTTTGAAGATTTTGTAGAAATCATAAGAATCAATAAGGGCAGTAAAAGTGACTTTTAATTACCCTTGATGAAGAACATGACGAACTGAGAGGTGTAGATTTAGAAGTTCGTCTGTCCAGATCCTCCACGCCCTAACTTGGCAGAGGAAGACAGCTACAGCGACGGTGTTGGGGAACGCAGTAATTTCAAAAAAAAATCCTACGCACATGCAAGATCTATCATGGTGATGCATAGCAACGAGAGGGGAGAGTGTAGTCCACATACCCTCGTAGACCGTAAGCGGAAGCGTTATGACAATGTAGTTGATGTAGTCGTATGTCTTCATGATCCGACCGATCCTAGTACCGGAAGTATGGCACCTCCATGATCTGCACACGTTCGGCTCGGTGACGTCCCACAAACTCTCGATCCAGCTGAGTGTCGAGGGAGAGCTTCGTCAGTACGATGGCGTGATGATGGTGATGATGAAGCTACCGGCGCAGGGCTTCGCTTAAGCACTGCAACGATATGACCGAGGTGGATTATGGTGGAGGGGGCACCGCACACGGCTAAGAGATCAATGATCAACTTGTGTCTCTATGGGGTGCCCCATCCCTCGTATATAAAGGAGTGGAGGAGGGGGAGGGCTGGCCCTCTATGGTGCGCCCTGGAGGAGTCCTACTCCCATCGGGAGTAGGATCCCCCCTTCCCTAGTTGGACTAGGAGAGAAGGAAGGGGGAGAGAGGGAGGAAGGAAAGGGGGCACCCCCCCCCCCTTCCTAGTCCAATTCGGACCAGAGGGGGAGGGGGGGCGCGGCCTGCCCCTCTCTCTCTCTCTCCACTAAGGCCCATTAGGGCCCATATACTCCCCAGGGGGTTCCGTAACCCCCGGTACTCCGGTATATGTCTGAACTCACTTGAAACCATTCTGATGTCCAAACATAGGCTTCCAATATATCGATCTTTATGTATCGACCATTTCGAGACTCCTTGTCATGCCCGTGATCCTATCCAGGACTCCGAACAACATTTGGTTCATCAAAACACATAAACTCATAATATCGATTGTCACCGAACGTTAAGCATGCGGACCCTACGGGTTCGAGAACTATGTAGACATGACCGAGACTCATCTCCGGTCAATAACCAATAGCAGAACCTAGATGTTCATATTGGCTCCCACATATTCTACGAAGATCTTTATCGGTCAAACCGCATAACAACATACGTTGTTCCCTTTGTCATCGGTATGTTACTTGCCCGAGATTCGATCGTCGGTATCTCAATACCTAACTCAATCTCATTACTCGCAAGTCTCTTTACTCGTTCTGTAATGCATCATTCCGCAACTAACTCATTAGTCACATTTCTTGCAAGGCTTATAGTGATGTGCATTACCGAGAGGGCCTAGAGATACCTCTCCGACAATCAGAGTGACAAATCCTAATCTCGATCTGTTAGATTTCGGGTTCCGGCAAAAATCTTAAGGTTCAAACACTGGGGTGCACACGAAGATCTCTCCCTTCCCTAGCTCACCCACTCACCGCGATCCCAAGGCTCAGCACATCAAACTCGAAGAACAAGGGACATAGGGTTTATACTGGTTCGGGCCACCGATGTGGTGTAATATCCTACTCCAGTGTGGTGTGGTGGATTGCCTTGCAGGCTGAGGATGAACTAGTACAAGGGAAGAACAGCCTCCTGAGGAGATAATTCTTTCGGCTCAGTGAGCTTGAGTGTGCGAGGATGGAATGGATCCAATCCAAGATGAGTTGCCCCCTACTGTGGTGGCTAGTCCTATTTATAGAGGCCCTGGTCCTCTTCCCAAATGTAGGCGGGAAGGGATCCAACAATGGCCAAATTTGAAGGGAGACAACCGGTACAAGTTATCCTGACTAAAGGTGTTTTTCGCCTGCCAAAGGCTCTGGTGGTGACGCTATCCTGGGCTCCACGATGACCTCCATCCTGCCGTCCTGCTGGTCTTGATCTTGTTACACCGATATGGAAACCTTTGCCTGATGCCTCGGGACTCCTCGCCTACGCATGCCCCTTTAGCACCAAAGAGGAAACGAGTACACTGCATATGCTGGTGCCCGCCTGGCGCCAGCCTGGCCTTGGTCGTCATGGATTGCATCACAGGAACCTCGCGAGGTACCATTTGCCTTGATCTCTCCGCCCCTCCTGAGCCAGCCTGGTGAGGCTGCCCCCGAGGAGGTCTTGCATTGTCCGCCTCACGAGGCTTGGCCCCTTGCGAGGGTCTTGAGTGTTTGCTGGTGAAGATGGGTCGTACCAGGCTGCTGGTGGAGCCACGCTGTGGGCCGCTGGCAGGCAAGTCTGGGGACCCCCGTTCCCAGGACGCCGATAGTAGCCCCCGGGCCCAAGGCGCGCTCGGACTTGGCTTTGAGGCGAAGCCAAGGGGCAAGTGCAGAGCGTCGCGGGCCCCAACAACCTGCGGCCTCGGTTGACGCGTGGTGTTTGATGGGACATGGGCGTCTCCGCTTCCCCATGCTGCCTCGGCAACTGGCCGACTAACAATAGGCTGGCGCGGGCTGCATTTGCCTTCATTGCATTCCTTCGTATTGCTCCAGATCCCCTTCTTGCTCTTCGCTTCCAGAGACTCTAGATCCGCCCAGATCCTCCTTCAAGCCTGCCGCCAATGGCGGCCAAAAAAGCTCGGGCCACTCCTCTGCCATCCTGGTACGAGCCTGTGCTCGATGCGCCGAGCGTTTCGGAGAAGAACCTTGCCGCCGTGCTCCTGATGACGGCGGAGGGTGATGAGAAGAGGAAGACTGTGCTCCGGGCTGGCTTCGCCGAGCCGGAGGCCTCAGGCAGTACCTTCTACCTCTTCTTCATGAGAAGCATCGTCACCGAGTTGGTTTCCCCCTTCTCTGACTTCTTCTACTCCGTCCTCAACCATTACAAGATTCATGACCTCCATCTTCATCCCAACTCCATCCTCCTCCTGTCGATCTTCTCTTTCTACTGCAAGACATACGTTGGAGTGATGTCGTCCGTGGCACTGCTGCGCCACTTCTTCTTCCTCCGGATCAAGGAGGGCCACAACTCGGGGTGCGTCAACTTCGCCGCGTCCAACAAGACCAACGCGGTCTTGTAGGCTGGGAAGAAGGCCGAAGGCTTCAGGAGCAAGTGGGTCCTGATGGATTCCAAGTGCTCCCACCCCCGGCTAGTGCTGCCGGCAGAGATGCCCGTGTCCCACGACGGGGGGTCTCACGTGAAGCTCACCGACCCTCGGGTGGCGCAGGTGTTGGAGAGGATGACCGCCGACCTGAAGCCTGTTGACCCCATGGGCAGCGAAGCTGACCGGGGCCATGGTCGTTAAAGAGTTTATGGCGAAGCGCGTGGCTCCCCTCCAGGAATGTCGCGCCCCTTGTGGAAGCTTGGAGACAAAGGGGACGACCTCCGCCTGCGTCCGGAGGCCCTTTCTGACGAGGAGTTACGCTCGGCCCTCCGCTCCTTGGTTGGGGACGACCAAGGGTACCCGCCGGACTCCTTCGTTCCCTTGTTCCGCCGCCTAGATGGGGAGGAGGCTGCCGCCGCCATGCCCGTCTTCGACGGGCGTGGGCTTGTGCCGCATGCGCCCTCAAATGTCCTGGTGATGACGACTCTAGTGGACGTGTCTTCCGACGAGTCTTGCGAGGAGGAAGAGGAGGAGGAGGAGGAGCGCGACTTGGAAGCGACCCACGAAGGGGCGGGGGAGACCTCCCCTTCGTGCAAGGCCGACATCCTCCGCACCCTGCCTGATGACGATAATGAGGCCGATGTCCCTTTGGAGAGGGAGGAGTTGCCTGTGGCAGGGGGCTCCACGAGGTCCAAGGTCAGTCCCCGAAGGAGGCCACCGGCCAAGGTTCCGATGAGGGGCAGGTCGGCGCTGATCTCCCGAGACGACGCCCCTGCTCTGACGCTGCCTGGAGCTGCTTCCGGCCCATCCGTTGCCCCCTCTTCCGCTCCTGGAGCCCGCGTGCCCGCGCCTCAGGCTATGAAGCTCCCAGGTTCCAGGCTTAAGAAGCGGAGAGACTACACCGCGGTGGACCAGTAAGTGTTCTCGTCCTGCCTTGTTCTTGCTTCCATTGTTGATTCTTGACGCTTCTCCGTTGTGCAATTGGGCTGACGCCCGTGGCAAAGAAGAGGAAGGAGGAAGCGGTGGTACTTCTTGGGACCAAATCGCATGCGGCGGCTGCACCCCCCTCCATGCGGAAGGGCAGTGATGGTGCTCGCGCTTCTCCGGCCCGATCGTCCTCGCGAAGCTTGGGGGAGCGTCCTCAGGAGGAGGCAGCCCCCGTAGCCCCGCTGGCTCCGGAGGTGGCAACGTCCAGCTCGGTTGCTAGGGTCCCCAAAGCTCAGGAGCTCCCAGCCTCCCAGGCCATGGTGACGATGCGGCCTCCTCCTCCTTCTGCCGCACTGCTGACCCCAGATCCTTCCGCCTCCCCTGACATCCTAGAGCATGCTCTTTCTGCGCTGACCCTACTGCAGGAGGATCTTCAAGGCACCGACCGTCGCCTGGTGGCCGGGCGCCTAGAGCTGATCTCTGGCTGGCTTCACTCCGATGTGTCCGTCCGGGCGGCGCTGAGCCAGGCTGCGGCGGCCTCCGAGAAGGACAAGCAGGCCGTCGCCCAAGCCATGGCTACTCGTGAGGTGGCGCTGAAGGATGTCGAGGCTGCCCAGGATCGCTGTCGGTCGCTGGAGGCCGAGCAGGAGACCATGTGCAATGAGCGTGCGGCCGATGACGAAGCTATGTACCTAAGGTAGGGTCATGGACCTGTCCAAACTGCCCTACCCAAGGACATCTCTAGAAGAAATCACCTTTCAATCGACTTGGAGGTGTTCCACTCGACAGACTCGAAGACACTCGACCAAGAAGCGATCACTCGACCAAGACCAAACCACTCAACGGCCAGGAGACCTAAAGGCACTCCGCATTCCAACGGTCGGTTATTAAGTAGCCTTTATGGTCATCATAGCACTTTATTAGGGGCGTTACCAGTAACGCCCGACCTTAATGTATTTAAAACCCTGCATAACTGAGGGCCGGAGGGGTCCGACGAACTCTATATAAGCCACCCCCTCCTCAGTGTAAAGGGTTCGCACCCCTGTAAACCATACACGCATAATCCAGTCGACCGCCTCTGGGCTCCGAGACGTAGGGCTATTACTTCCTCCAAGAAGGGCCTGAACTCGTAAACCTCGTGTGCTTACAACTTCTCCATAGCTAACATCTTGCCTCTCCATACTTACCCCCCTACATTACTGTCAGACTTAGAACCACGACAGTTGCCGCCCACCGTGGGGCAGGTGTTTTAGCGATTTGTTGGAGGAGTTGCGATCGTTTCCGATCCGAATCATCATGGTTTCTGGCGGAGTTTTGGTGGAGGGCCGCGAGATCCGTCTCGACGCGCTCACGTTCATCGCCAACAACTCCGCTTGGCTTCAGGAAGCTCCGCTCGACGTGGATGCGCTCCCTGTCCGTGGGGCGATGCACTTTCGCGCGTGCGCCCGCGGCATCCTTTTGCGGCAACCGTCGACCCACTATCGGTCGGCTCCTGTGCTGTCCTCCCTCCCTGTTTCCTGCCGGCGCAAGCGCTCCGGTCGGTCGAGACTTCAGCGGTGGGTGAGACACGCGGTGGCACGCCAGTCGGCCACCCCTCAAGTCGCAGCGATCGAGCCCGACGAATTCGTCTACGGCCTGTTCGATCTGTCGACTGGCTCTACAGAGACCGCATCTGAGTGCGACAGCAGTGATCCGGCGGCGGAGGTTCTGATGGTCGATGGACCACCCAGTCCTCCCGGTTTTCCCCGCACCGACGGGGGCGCGGGTGGAGGCGACCCGTCGCGTCCCCATGAGGAATATCTCCCCGAACCTCTCACGTCGTTGCAGAGAGAAGAACTTCGTCGCCAGAACATGGATGCGCTGCACACTCCTATCGTCAGAGAAACCCCCGAGGATCGTGCCTTGGAGGACGCGCGCCTGGCAAACTTGGTCGAGCGCACTCGATTGGAGAACCTCCAGCGAGCACTCGACGAGCGTGCGCGACAACGGGTTCCCGAATCCAGTCGACGTCAGCTCTTCCCACCCCTACAGGTATATCGAACTCCGATTCAGAACTTAGCAGCTGCGGCCCGTATAGCAGAGTCGATTCAGCCTTCCCAGTCGGAGGCTGGCAGAGGCTTGTTGCAGATCAGAGCGTTACTCTGGGCAGCAGGAGATCAGAATTCCACTGTTTCTCAGTCGCGGAATAGGATTCACAGCAGATCCGTTGCTGCAGACACAGTCCAGTCAGCTCATAGCCCAAGATCGCCCCCGAGGCGTGAGGGACGTGGGGACCGACGTAATCAGTACGGGAACCGTGAGCAATATGATCACCGATTCGATCGTAATGATCGACGTCGAGTGCCCACCCCTCCCCCGAGGAGCGGGTCGTATGCGCCTCGACAGCAGGATGACAGGCGCCCTCGTAGTGTTGGGCGAAGGATTCCAGTCGACTCCAGGGAGCCAGGCTTTGATGCGCGATCCATTCTCGTTCAAGGTTTGGTCGACAGGAACAGAGCTCACCAAGAAGGTCACGACAGAGATGCACCTACCAGCAGCAGAGCACATGTTTCGGGGCCAGAGTGCTTTAGTAGAGCCATCAGGGCCGCTGTGATTCCTCCCAACTTCAGGTTGGCGACTGGAGTCAGCAAGTTCACTGGTGAGTCCAAGCCCGATACTTGGCTTGAAGACTACCGAGTGACCGTACAGATTGGCAGCGGCAATGATGAAGTGGCCATGAAGCACCTACCTCTCATGTTGGAGGGCTTGGCCAGAGCGTGGCTAAACCAGTTAGCACCCAGCAGCATTTACACTTGGGAAGATCTCGCCCGAGTGTTTGTCACCACATTTGAAGGAACATGCAAGCGACCGGCAGGGCTGACGGAACTGCGGTCTTGCGTGCAGAAGCCGAATGAAACTTTGAGGGATTACATCCAGAGATGGATCACGTTACATCACATGGTAGAGAATGTGCCTGACCACCAAGCAGTCTATGCCTTTAAAGAAGGCGTCAAGTACAGAGAACTGAATCTCAAATTCGGTCGGACCGGAGATATGTCTCTGAATTGGATGATGGAGATTGCCACCAAGTACGCTAATGGTGAAGATGAGGATCGACTCAGGAGTGGCAAGCTCAAGTCAGTCGCTCAAGAAACCGGAGGAAATTCCAATCGGAAACAGAAGCGGAAAGCCGAGCCAGCTGCTCCTGGGGAAGCCTTGGCCGTAACCCAAGGAAAGTTTAAATGGAAACCCAAAGGACCTTGGAACCCCCAAGAAAGTTAAAGATCAGGACAGAAATGATGTGTTGGACTTGCCATGTCTTGTCCACACCAAGAAAGATGAAGAGGGTAATTTTATTTACCCAAAAAATACCACTCGACAGTGTCGACTCTTGATCCAGCAGTTCCAGGCAAGCAGCCCAAAGATAAGGAAAAGGAGTCGGACAAAGCTGAGGACAAGGAAGATAGTGACGATGGATACCCCCGGGTCAATTCCACCCTGATGATTTTTGCTGATGTTGAAAGCAAAAGTTGACTGAAAGTTATCAACCGAGAGGTGAATATGGTTGCTCCGGCGACACCCAGTTATCTGAAGTGGTCTCAGACTGCCATAAATTCGACTGGTCCGATCACCCAACGAACATCGCCACCCCTGGGAGGCAAGCTTTGGTGGTCGACCCAGTTGTTGAAGGCACTCGACTGACCAAAGTCTTGATGGATGGTGCAGTGGTTTGAACATATTATATGCTGAGACGTTGAAAGGGATGGGCATTCCGATGTCCAGACTCAGTACCAGCAACATGAGTTTCCATGGAGTCATTCCTGGGAAGAAGGCTGAATCACTCAGCCAGATTGCTCTTGATGTGGTTTTTGGTGATTCCAAGAATTACCGCAAAGAAAAGTTGACGTTTGAAGTTGTAGACTTCCAGAGTGCCTATCACGCTATTTTGGGCAGGCCGGCTTATGCACGCTTCATGGCCCGACCATGTTACGTGTATCTCAAATTGAAGATGCCTGGCCCCAAAGGTGTGATCACTATTACGGGCAATCGGAAGAAAGCGGAAGAATGTTTTCATAAAGGTTCAAAGATCACTGATGCTCAGATGGCAGTGGTGGAGCTGCAGGAATACCAGAAGACTGCAGACCCGAGTGATTTGTTGCGAGCCAAGAAGCCTGCTACAGAATCAGCTTTTCAGTCGTCTGGTGAAACGAAGACAGCTCACATCCACCCGACCGATCCCAGCGCTGCTCCAACTCATATCTCAACAACACTCGACTCCAAATAGGAAGAAGCACTCATCCAGTTCCTCCGTGAGAACTGGGACATTTTCGCATGGAAACCTTCTGACATGCCGGGTGTTCCCAGGGAGCTGGCTGAGCACCGCCTAAGAGTCGACTCAAAAGTAAAACCTGTCAAGGAACATATCCGACGGTCCGGCGTCCAGAAGAGAAAGGCCATTGGCGAGGAGGTGGCTCGGCTCTTAGCAGCGGAGGTCATCCGAGAAATCTACCACTCTAAGTGGCTCGCCAACGTTTTCATGGTCCCCAAGAAGGACAAGTCACTTCGCATGTGCATTGACTTTAAACATATCAATCGGGCCTGCCCAAAAGATCATTTTCCTCTCCCCCGCATCAATCAGATAGTCGACTCGACTGCGGGATGTGAGCGACTATCTTTTTAAGACGCCTATTCCGGGTACCATCAGATCCATCTGTATGGACCTGACGAGATCAAAACAGCTTTCATCACTCCATTTGGGTGCTTCTGTTATGTTACCATGCCGTTCGGCCTCAAGAATGCCGGAGCCACATTCATGAGGATGATTCAGAAGTGTTTGCTCACTCAAAACAGTCGGAATGTGGAAGCATACATGGATGACATTGTGGTCAAGTCACGGAAGGGTTCCGGCCTGCTGGCTGACCTTGCTGAAACCTTTGCCAACCTCAGGAGGTATGATATCAAGCTTAATCCATCAAAGTGCACATTCGGAGTTCCTGGCGGAAAATTACTCGGTTTTCTCGTTTCTGAACGGGGAATCGATGTCAATCCAGAAAAAGTCGGTACTATACTCCGAATGAAAAGTCCTGTGTGAGTGCACGACGTCCAGAAGCTTACTGGTTGCTTGGCCGCTTTAAGTCGATTCATATCTCGTCTCGGTGAAAAGGCATTGCCTCTTTACCGATTGATGAAGAAGTCCGACAAGTTCGAGTGGACTCCCGAAGCTGATGCAGCGTTTGTAGAGCTCAAAGCTCTGCTCTCCACCCAGCCGGTGCTTGCTGCCCCAATCAGCAAGGAGCCTTTGCTGCTTTACATCGCAGCCACGGGACAAGTCGTCAGTATGGTACTTACGGTCGAGCGGGAAGAAGAAGGAAAAGCCTTCAAAGTTCAGCGCCCAGTATATTATATTTCTGAAGTTTTGACCCCGTCGAAGCAAAGATATCCTCATTATCAGAAGCTTGTATATGGGATTTATATGACCACAAAGAAAGTTGCTCACTACTTCTCTGATCATTCCATTACAGTCGTCAGTGACGCTCCATTGTCAGAGATCCTGCACAACAGAGATGCAACTGGTTGAGTGGCAAAATGGGCGATTGAACTCCTTCCTCTAGATATCAAGTTTGAGGCAAAGAAGGCTATCAAGTCCCAGGCAATAGCAGATTTCGTCGCCGAGTGGATTGAACAGCAACTGCCGACTCGGGTTCACTCGGAGCATTGGACCATGTTCTTCGACGGTTCCAAAATGCTGAATGGTTCCGGTGCCGGGGTGGTGTTGATCTCCCCCCGAGGAGATAAGCTCAGATATGTTCTTCAAATCCACTTTGATTCCTCCAATAACGAGGCGGAATATGAAGCACTTTTATATGGGTTGCGCATGGCCATTTCACTCGGCGTCCATCGCCTCATGGTCTATGGCGACTCAGATTTTGTAGTTAATCAGGTGATGAAGGAATGGGACGTCAGAAGTCCAGCCATGACTGGTTATTGCAATGCAGTGAGAAAGCTGGAGAGGAAATTCGAGGGGTTAGAGCTTCATCACATACCCCGACTGAAAAATCAAGCGGCTGATGATTTGGCAAAATAGGTTCCAAAAGGGAAGCCATTCCCAGCTATGTGTTTTTGGAACACATCCACACACCATCAGTTCAGGAGGATCCCTTCACTGAAGAGGCCCCGCAGCCAAAAAGTGCCACGGATCCGACTGAAGTTGAAATTCCAGCTGTGGTCGACCTGATCATGGAAGTCTTGGTCATCACTCCCGACTGGACAGTACCGTACGTCGCGTACATTCTAAGGAAAGAACTCCTAGAGGACGAAGAAGAGGCTCGACAGATCGTCCGTCGATCCAAGGCCTTTACAGTCATAAAGGGACAGTTGTATAGAGAAAGCACGACTGGAGTCAGTCAGAAGTGTATAACACCAGAAGAAGGTCAGATGATCCTTGACGATATCCACTCGGGGACCTGTGGTCATCATGCGTCCTCTCGGACCATTGTGGCTAAAGCATACCGAGCGGGATTTTACTGGCAAAGGGCCAATGAAATGGCAAAAGAGATAGTCGACAAATGTGAAGGATGTCGGTATTACTCCAATATGTCGCACAAGCCCGCGTCAGCTCTGAAAACCATTCCACTCGTCTGGCCCTTCGCTGTTTGGGGGCTGGACATGGTTGGACCACTGAAAACGGGCAGGAGCGGCTTCACTCATGTGCTAGTAGCAGTCGACAAGTTCACCAAATGGATTGAAGCTAAACCTATCAAGAATCTTGATGCTTGCACTGCTATCAGTTTCATCAGAGAGTTGATATTCAGATATGGAGTTCTGCACAGCATCATCACTGACAATGGGTCAAACTTCGATTCCGACAAATTCAGCGCCTTTTGCGCCTCTCAGGGCACATGAGTCGACTATGCTTCGGTCGCTCACCCTCAGTCGAATGGACAGGCGGAAAGAGCAAACGGCCTAATTCTCAAAGGACTGAAACCTCGATTGATGCGCGATCTCAAGCATGCAGCAGGTGCATGGGTCGACGAGCTTCCATCAGTTCTTTGCGTATTGAGGACGACCCTGAACCGATCGACCGGAAGAACCCCATTCTTTCTGGTCTACGAAGCCGAAGCAGTCTTGCCGAGTGACATGCTTCACAACGCCCCTCGAGTCGAGCTCTACTCTAAAGAAGAAGCAGAACAAGCCCGGCAGGACGCAGTCGACCTCCTGGAAGAAGAAAGAGAAATGGCCATGATCCGATTGACCATCTATCAGCAAGACTTGCGTCGATTCCATGCCAGAAATGTGAAGAGTCGAGCCTTCCAAGAAGGAGACTTAGTCCTCCGCGTGGATCAGCAAAAACCACACAAACTCGCTCCTACTTGGGAAGGCCCCTTCATAGTCACCAGAGACCTCCACAATGGAGCGTACCACCTCTACAATGTCGATCGCCAGATTGATGAGCCACGAGCCTGGAATGCGGAGCTACTCTGCCCCTTTTATACTTGAATTCTCACTCGGATGAGATGTAATAAGAAAAAACTCCTGTAGTTTATTTATCAAAGACAAGAGCGTTATAATTTTCCCAGCGATTGTTATTATTTTTGTTTGCGTAAGAAATACCCAGTGGGTGGCTTAGCTGCGAATCCGCTTCGCCTAAGTTTCTAAAAATAAAATCCTACCGAGTGGAGAGCAATCCTCCCACTCGGGGGCTTAGCTGCGAACCCGTTTCGCCTAAGTATTTAAAAATCCTACCGAGTGGGGAGCAATCCTCCCACTCGGGGGCTTAGCTGCAATCCAGTACTCGCCTAAGTCTTCTCACTCGGAGACTTAGCTGCAGTCCGGTACTCGCCTAAGTTTGAAAAAATCCTGTCGAATGGAGAGCAATCCTCCCACTCGGGGGCTTAGCTGTAGTCCAGTACTCGCCTAAGTCTTCTCACTCGGAGACTTAGCTGCAGTCCGGCACTCGCCTAAGTTTGAAAAAACCTGTCGAGTGGAGAGTAATCCTCCCACTTGGGGACTTAGCTGCAGCCCAGTACTCGCCTAAGTTTTCTCACTCAGAGACTTAGCTGCAGTCTGGCGCTCGCCTAAGTTTGAAAAAAATCCTGTCGAGTGGAGAGCAATCCTCCCACTTGGGGGCTTAGCTGCAGCCCAGTACTCGCCTAAGTTTTCTCACTCGAAGACTTAGCTGCAGTCCGGCGCTATCGGATTTCGGGTTCCGGCAGACCCTTGAGGTTCGAACACTAGGGTGCGCGCGGAGATTTCGCCTCCTACCTCCCTGCACCCCTCCGCCACGCTAGGATCAAAGCTACAAAAAGAACAACACGAGGGACACAGGGTTTATACTGGTTCGGGCCACCGTTGTGGTGTAATACCCTACTCCAGTGTGTGGTGTGGTCGATTGCCTCTTGGGCTGATGATAATGGACAGTACAAGGGAGAACAGCCTCGCGAGGGTCTGTTCTTGGCTGGGGCGATGAACTGCTGGGAGGAGTTCAGCCACCTTTCTCTATCTCTCTCTCTCTCTCTTTACCACCTCTCTACTTGTCGAGTCCTTGGAGGAGACTGAGCCCCACCCCTGCTACGCGGGTGGCCGGTCCTATTTATAGTGGCCCTGGTCCTCTCCCCAAATATTGAGCGGGAAGGGAGCCAACAATGGCGGGCTAATTTGAAGGGGGACAGCAAGTATCAGCTATCCTGACAAAAGTAGTCTTCGCCTGCGCAAAGCTCTGGTGATGATGCCGTCTTGGGCTCCATGGTGACCTCCGTCTCGTAGTCCTCCTGGTCTTGGTCTCGTTGCACCGAAACGGCAACCTTTGCCTGATGCCTCGGTACTCCGCGGCTGCGCTTGCCCCCTTTGCACCAAAGAGGAAAGGAGGATGTTGCGCGGGCTAGCACCCGCCTGGCGCCCTGAGTTGTCATGGCTTGCGTCACGGGCACCTCGCGAGGTACCCCGCCTTGATCTCTCCGCCTCCTCGTGAGCCAGCCTGACGAGGCCGTGCCTGAGGAAGCTCCGTGTCGTCCGCCCCGCGAGGCTTGGCCCCTCGCGAGGGTCTTGAGTTTGTGTTGGTGAAGATGGGTCATGCTGGGCCCCCCTTTGAGCCGCGCCGCAGGCCGCAGGCAGGCAAGTCTGGGGACCCCCGTTCCCAGAACACCGACAGTAGCCCCCGGGCCCAAGGCGTGCCCGGACTTGGCCGTGCAGGGAGGCGGAAGGGCAAGGGCGAAGCGCTGCGGGCCCTAACAGCCTGCGGCCTTGGGCGCCGCATGGCGGTTGACTGGACGTGGGCGCCTTAGCAGCCGCGCGAGTTGATAAGAGAGTGGCGTCCGCCTAGGCCCTTCTTCTTGCTTCCCCCGGTTGCCGTTCAGATCCCCTTTCCTGCGCTTCTTCTCCCTTCCTCCGAAATCTCCAGATCTGCTCTGACCGTGCGACCCAGGAAGCCATGGCGCCTCGCCAGCCCCCAGCCGCAGCTTGGTACTCGTCTGCCCTGGACCCGCCGAACGTGTCAGAGGCGGGCCTTGCCCGGTTGCGCCGGATAGCGACGGCGTGAGGCATCGACGGGGCGAAGGTGTTCAAGGCCGGCTCTGCCACCTCTGAGGGTCAGAGGAGCACCTTCTATCCACTCTTCGTAAGCGCCATTGTCGCTGGCCTGGTGCCTCCCTTCTCCGAGTTCTTCTTCTCTGTCCTCCGCCATTACAAGCTGCAGGCTCTGCATCTCCATCCCAACTCCATCCTTCTCCTTGCGATCTTTCCTTATTATTGCGAGGCCCACGTTGGGGTGCAGCCCTCAGTGGCCTTGCTGCACCACTACTTCTCCCTCCGGACCTCTCGCGGTCCTGCTTCCACGTGCGCGAGCTTCGTCGCGTACGGTGGCGCCATTGCCATCTCGAACTCTGGGAAGAGGATCGAGGGCTTCAGGAGCAAGTGGGTCTTGGTGGACGCTGAGCGCATCCACCCTCGGCTGATCTTGCCCACCGAGCAGCCTACGAGCTCCAGCAACTGGGGTCGAGCGGAGCTCACGGATCCCCGCGCGAAGATGGTGTTGGAGAAGATGGACGCGGATCTGAGGCCGGCCGACATGGCGGCGGCGAAGCTGACCGGCGCGTCGTTGCTGAGGGAGTTCCTGGAGCACCAGCTGGCTCCGCTTCGGCAGTACTCGCTTCCAATGTGGAGGCCCCGTCCGAGCCCCGCGATCTGGGCCGACGGAGACTTGGCCGCGGTTCTCCAATCTCTGGTCGGGGGCAATGTGGCGAGGTTGGAGGGCGCTCCTATGCCCTTGTTCCTCCGCGACGACTGGGAGCGGGTAGTGAAGTCCATGCCCGTCTTCAACGGGGAAGGGGCCGTGCCCCTGGAGGCTCCCAAGGGACCGGTGGATGTGCCCTCCGGCGACTCCAGCGAAGAGGAGGAAGGAGGGGAGCGCGGAAAAGGGCCTGACTCCAAGGCGACTGACGGAGAGTCGAGGGCTCCCCTCCCCCGACGCAGGTCCCGCGTTCTCCGCCTCTCTCCGAACGATGACGACGAGGAGGACGGCAAAGACGACGAGGAGGACGGCAAAGACGACGAGGAGGACGGCGAAGACGACGACGAGCAGGACGGCAGGAGCTCGCCCCCGATCCCGAAGAAGGACAGGACCGGGCTGATCTCCCGCGGGTCTCCCCCGGCCCCGGGGCGAACCGTAGACGCACCTTCCGCCTCCAAGCTTCCCGAGGTTGACCCTTCCAGCCAGCTTTCAGGCTTCAAATTTGGCCGGAGGCCGCTTGAGCTCAATGGCGACGACCCGTAAGCGTTCGATTCTTGTCTTTATCTCTTGCTCTGCTTCTGAGGCTTGATGTGCGTGTCTTTGGATAGGTTGGCGCCCGCAGCGAAGAAGTCAAAGGGAGCTCCTGAGGTTTCATTCGTGACGGTGCCCCTGAAGGAAGGTGACCGTGACGCACAAGCTTCTCCCGCCCGATCATCCTCGCGGGGTCTGACTGAGCCGGCTGGGGCGAGCTCAGCCCCCACGGCCCAAGTGGCTCCCGAGGTGCTCCCGTCTGCCGCCACTGCTATAGCTGTCGGGCCGAGGCAGACTCCGCCTCAAGATGCTACGGCCGTGCTGCCGCCTTCTCCTCCTACTCCACTGGCTACTATCTCCCCGACTCCTTCCGCCATCCTGGACCGTGCTGTTGCTGAGTTGGACCGGCTGCGGCAGGATCTTCTCGGCGCCGACCCCCGCCTGGTGGCCGGGCGCTTGGAGCTGGTTTCTGGATGGGTTCGCTCCGACGCTTCAATTCGGGCGGCGCTGGTCCAGGCCTCGACGGCATGTGACGAGGAGAAGCAGGCCATCCTTGAGGCAAAGGCTGCTCGCGATGCAGCCCAGGGAGAGGTGGTCGACGCCCGTGGTCGCTCTAAGGTGCTGGAGGACGAGCTGCAGGGCCTGCGGGATCAACTCGCGAAAGAAGTTCGCCTTCGCCAAGAGCAGGAAGAGGACGTGAAGGCTCGCGAGGCGGTCGTCAAGGGCCGGGAGGCCAAGCTCAAGAAACGCCGCGACCGCCTAGGCGCGCTGGAGCAGGAATTGGGGGCGAGGAAGGCCGAGCTGGACGGCAAGGCCCTGGTCCTCGCCGAAGACCGCGCGGCCTTCACGGAGCTGGAGGCGAAGGCTCGCTCCTCGCTGAGGACGCTTTACGACAGCGGCCTGGAGAGCCCGCTGGCCGGCGCCGAGGACGGCCCCGCCAAGCTGCTTCCCTTCTTGGTCCACGCTCTTGAAGATGTAGCCCTTGGCTTCGGCCCCACGGCCGAGGCCGAGGCACGTGTTCTGTCTTCTGCAGCACTGACGCGGGTTCTCACCCACATCCACCTTCGCGATCCCGGGTTCGACCTTGACAGCCTGCTGGAGCCCGTGAGCGGCCAGCGCACGGCGGCTACTGCCGAGGCCGTGAAGGGTCACGCAGAGGCTCTGCTGGGGAAGTTCCGGGCCTTCAGCACCAAGCCGGAGCGACGCGCCGTCGACCCCGCTGCTCCGTGAGGCGAACCCACGCCGCGCCGCTCCCCCGCCGTCAAGTGACTCCGTCGTGGCTCCTGTCCTGCTTTTGATTCCTACACATGTATCATGCCTCGGGGAGGCGTTTAAACTTGCGCATGATACTGGGATAACAGTGTGGACTGTAATATTTGCTTTCGAATTCCTTTGCAATTTGTGCTTTTCCTTCCTACTTGCTTACGTTCTACGCCGGCAGAGCCCGGCCCCGCGCATACCTCACCCAGCAATAGCCCCGACCGGAAACCAGGACAGGACCAAGGAGTGAGGGGCTACGAGACAAGTTAGTCTCCTGAGTCGCGATGCTCAGGAGTCCCCCTTGGCGCATGAACAGCAAGTAGGGAGGTGTGATGTGGGCGGATCCACCGTTCTACGTCTGTAGAGCCCGGCCACGCGCGTACCTCACCCAGCAATAGCCCCGACCGGAAACCAGGACGGGACCAAGGAATGAGGGGCTACGTGACAAGTTAGGCCCCTGAGTCGCGATGCTCAGGAGTCCCCCTTGACGCTCAAACGGCCTTCATACCTTGGCTCCGCTCGGGGAGAGGCGCGCGACGAACCAGGCCCGTGGGGACCTGGCTGGGCGGCGTGCGTCTGGGCGTGACCCTGGCGCAGCCCCCGTGCCCAGCCCCCTCGCGCGGCACTCCCGAGGGGAGGCGTTGCGATGAGGCTAGACACTGAGCACTGGGCTCCCTGAGGTTGATGCGGGCCGGAGGCCACCCTCAGTTGTTTATCACCAGCGCGGAGCATAGCGCTTCCGTATGAGTACGGGCATAGCCGCTCCTCGACAGTGTCGTCAGCCAGCGCGGAGCATGGTGCTTCCACTGGTGCGTGGGAGGGGGGCCCCCTCCGGGAGGAGCCCCCGGGGCGTGTACAGCCCCGCCCTGACACGTGGCTGGCACGGTAGGGCCTGGTGAGGTGTATCTGGGCACCCGTGAGCCAGCGCGGGACTCACGGGGCCCTACCTCTAGGCGGGTTGCGCCTGGCACTGGGCCTTATCTTGTGTTGTGTCCCTGCAAGTTCGGTTAGATGCCTGCACTCTACGTCCTCGGGTCCCGGCCCTCGAGCTGGTCTCAGCCGTCGCTGGTATGCCAGGTCGTGATGCCGTGGTCAAGGCCAGAGGGTGAGGGCTGGAGAGCCAGTAAGAGCCCTGAGTTGTGATGCTCAGGTACCCCCCCTTTAATGTGCAAGTGGTCAACATGGAGAAAAGAAGGCGCCGTGGACCGGCATCAAATAATCAAGCATGGCAGTTCTAACGCTTAACCGGAAATGAGCGCAAACGGGGTACATGCCGCTGAGCCTGGCCCGAGCGGCTTGGGGATCATGCAGCCCGAGGGGCGCCCCCAACAAGGTAAGCTAACGACGCGAAATGAAAGGGATATACGCCTCAGGGACGGACCCACACGGCCTGGGAATAATGCAGCCCTGGGGGCGCTCCCAGCTGGAAGTGAAACTTGAAAGATGTCACCTGATGATGCTGAAGACGAAGGGGTGTTGGTGTAGCCGGCTCGGTGGGCTGCGGAAGCCGATCCTCATGAGCCCCCAGGCCCAGGGGCCTCAGGAGGCTCCGGAGGCGCTGGCGGTTCCTCGCGGGCCATCTTCATCTCCGCCAGGGCTGCGGAGCACATGGCCTCTTGCGCCTCCGCGATGTCCCTCATGAGGCACTCGTACGCGTCAGCCGCGCTCGGCAAGCCGTAAGGCATGCGAACTTAGCTGTGGGGTGGACCTCCGCAGCGCCCCACTCGCGATGGCCAGAGGCGCTCCAGGGAGGCGACTTGGTTGAGCCCTGGTACATCGACGCAGACGCGCAGCCCGCCATCCTCGCCTGAATGGAGAGCCACTGCTGGTAGGCGGCGGGTGCCTCTCATGACTCTGGACTCCTGTAGCTCCTGAATGGCCTTGCTGACGAACTCCTGTGGGTCTAGATCTCCTTGCCTTGCTCCTTCTTGAGGGAAACGTGCTCTGAAACATGCCTCCATGTGGTGCCCCAGTGCCTCCCTCGTGACCCTTGCTAGGTCGGTGGCCCTCCAGGGGAGAGCCCCCGAGCCCTGTCTGAGGAGGGCGCCGGGCGCGCTTTCTATGCAACGGAAGGAGGTTCCCCCTGGGCAAGCACCGGCCCAGAGGGGCCTACCTCCTGAGGGGCCAGGCCGGACAATCTTCTTCTTCTTGGGGGCGGCCTCGGGAAGCCTCCTGCTTCCGCGATCTGGGTCCTCCAATGATGCGGCCTGAAAGGCTCGCCCCAGGGAACACACTGCGTCCTTCTCTTCACAGGGCACCGTGATGACTCCGCTGCTCCCTGGCATCTTGAGGACGTTATAGCCGTGGTGAGTCACGGCCATGAACTTGGCCAGCGCCGGGTACCCAAGGATGGCGTTGTACGGCAGGCGGATCTGAGCGACGTCGAAGTCAATGAGCTCGGTGCGGTAGTTGTCGCGTGCCCTGAAGGTGACGGGGAGGCGGACCTGCCCGATCGGGACTGTAGAGCCGTCGGTGATACCGGAGAAGGGCTTGGTTGGCTGAAGCTGGCTGTAGGGCACTTCGAGGTTGTTGAACGTCTCCACAGACAGGACGTTGAGCCCTGCCCCGCCATCGATGAGGGTCTTGGTGACCACCACGTTGCTGATGATTGGGCAACAAAGCATCGGTAGGACTCCGGCTGTAGCCGCACACTTGAGTTGATCTGCTGAGCTGAAGGTGATGGCACACGCCGACCACCTGAGAGGGCGCGTGGCTTCGAGCCTGGGGAGGGCTGCATTCACTTCACGGGCGAACTGCTTGAAGATGCGCTGAGAGGCTGGGGCCTGAGCTCCGCCCAGGATGCAGGCGATCACGCGCAGCTCCTGGAAGCCCCCAGCCTCCTCGTCCTGGCGGCGGTCCTCGTTTCTCCTTGGCTGCGGTGGCAGCGGTGGGAGGCATGCGTTGCCTTGCGGGCGATCCTCACGAGGCTGATCCCTCCAGCCTTCCTCGTGAGGTGGGTCTTGCCAGCGATCCTCGCGAGGTTGGTCGCGCCATCCCTAGCGCGGGCCACGGTCTTCCCAGCGTCCTATGTTCCTTGCTCCTCCTCGGCCGTATCCCCGGTCACCACGGTCAGGGCGACGGCCGATCCTTCCTTCACGCACGGCTCGGAGTTCTTGGCATTCACTGGTGTTGTGGGTGTGGAGGTCGTGGTACACGCAGTACCGGCTGTCCTTGGGAGGTTCGGGCTGATCTCTGCCCCGCTTGGTGTCCGGTTCTGCCGCGAGCACGGCAGCCCCCTTTTGCTTCACTTCCTTGGCCTTGAGCTTCTTCTCTTCCGGGTCTGCGGCAGGCAGCTCAAGGAGGGAGAGACTCCCTTCCTCAGCCCTGGCACACTTGTTCGCCAAGTTGAACAGCTCCAAAGAAGTGCACAAGTCTTCATGCATCGCCAGCTCCTCCTTCATGTTAACGTCGCGCACGCCGTCGGTGAAGGCTGAGATGATGGCCTCTTCAGTCACCTTGGGAATCTTGAGGCGTGCGTTGTTGAAGCGCTGGATGTACTTCTGCAGGGTCTCCCTGGGTTGTTGCTTGATGCGGCGCATGTCGCTCACGGCGGGTGGCCGGTCGCGAGTACCTTGGAAGTTGGCGATGAAGCGGGTGTGCATCTCTTCCTAGGAGGAGATTGTGCCTGGAGCCAGGTTCAGGAGCCAGGTGCGGGCCCCGTCCTTGAGCGCCATGGGAAACCAGTTCGCCATGACCTTCTCGTCTCCGTTGGCAGCTTCGATGCCCAGCTCGTATAGCTGGAGGAACTCCGCAGGGTCGGCCGTGCTGTCGTAGCGAGGAGGCAGGTCCGGCTTGAACTTGCCCGGCCACGCGACACTGTGCAGTTCGGTGGTGTAAGCGCGGCAGCCTGCTGTGGCCATGGGGGGCCTTGGGTGATGGAGAGCCCGGTCCTGCATGTCCCCACGCGCCGGAGCAGGAGGATGGTCGCGACGTGCTGGAGCAGGGAGTGCCCGGGCAGCTTCTGGCGGACGAGGGACTTCTTGGCAGCTCTGCTCTTGCCGCGCTGGCACCTGACGGAGCGGGTTCCGCCCAGGGGCCACGCGTCTTGGAGCCATGGCGTCTTCTTGAGGAGGAGGCGGCCGAGGCGCCGCCGGAGCCTCGTCGCCCGCGCGGGGCGGGGTGCGGTGCAGCGGAGCGGACGGCGCGGAGGAGCCCCCTGCGGCGGGGACGAGTTCGGCGACGCGGTCGAGCCATTCTTCGTAGACGTCGTCGACGGGACGGTAGCGCAGGAGCTCGTTTGCCGCTATGAGTGCAGCCCGAGCCTCCATGGGCGCGTGAAGCGCGCGGGACGAAGATCCAGCCGGGGCGAGTGAGGGAGTCGCGGTGCGGCCGTCTTGGCGCACGGATGGATGCTGAGACGATGCTTGCTGCTCGTCCCCCGCCGGGCTGGTGGCGGCGTTGACGGCGGGCGACGGGGAACGGCAAGGGCGCCCGCCGACAGGGGCTGTCTGGGCGACGCGGGAAGCAAGGGCGGCCCGGCGCTCCGCGCGGGCCCGACGTGCGTCAGACATGGGCGTGATGGTCGGAGGAGAACGGAGCGGTGGAAGACGAACTCCGGCGCACCCCTACCTGGCGCGCCAAATGTAGGATTTCGGGTTCTGGCAGACCCTTGAGGTTCGAACACTAGGGTGCGCGCGGAGATTTCGCCTCCTACCTCCCTGCACCCCTCCGCCACGCCAGGATCAAAGCTACGAAAAGAACAACACAAGGGACACAGGGTTTATACTGGTTCGGGCCACCGTTGTGGTGTAATACCCTACTCCAGTGTGTGGTGTGGTGGATTGCCACTTGGGCTGATGATAATGGACAGTACAAGGGAGAACAGCCTCGCGAGGGTCTGTTCTTGGCTGGGGCGATGAACTACTGGGAGGAGTTCAGCCACCTTTCTCTATCTCTCTCTCTCTCTTTACCACCTCTCTACTTGTCGTGTCCTTGGAGGAGACTGAGCCCCACCCCTGCTACGCGGGTGGCCGGTCCTATTTATAGTGGCCCTGGTCCTCTCCCCAAATATTGAGCGGGAAGGGAGCCAACAATGGCGGGCTAATTTGAAGGGGGACAACAAGTATCAGCTATCCTGACAAAAGTAGTCTTCGCCTGCGCAAAGCTCTGGTGATGACGCCGTCTTGGGATCCACGGTGACCTCCATCTCGTAGTCCTCCTGGTCTTGGTCTCGTTGCACCGAAACGACAACCTTTGCCTGATGCCTCGGTACTCCGCGGCTGCGCTTGCCCCCTTTGCACCAAAGAGGAAAGGAGGACGCTGCGCGGGCTGGCACCCGCCTGGCGCCCTGAGTCGTCATGGCTTGCGTCACGGGCACCTCGCGAGGTACCCCGCCTTGATCTCTCCGCCTCCTCGTGAGCCAGCCTGACGAGGCCGTGCCTGAGGAAGCTCTGTGTCATCCGCCCCGCGAGGCTTGGCCCCTCGCGAGGGTCTTGAGTTTGTGTTGGTGAAGATGGGCCGTGCTGGGCCCCCCTTTGAGCCACGCCGCAGGCAGGCAAGTCTGGGGACCCCCGTTCCCAGAACGCCGACAGGCGCTCGCCTAAGTTTGAAAAAAATCCTGTCGAGTGGAGTGCAATACTTCCACTCGGGGGCTTAGCTGCAGCCCAGTACTCGCCTAAGTTTTCTCACTCGAAGACTTAGCTGTAGTCCGGCGCTCGCCTAAGTTTGAAAAAATCCTGTCGAGTGGAGAGCAATCCTCCCACTCGGGGGCTTAGCTGCAGCCCAGTACTTGCCTAAGTCTTCTCACTCGGAGACTTAGCTGCAGTCCAGCACTCGCCTAAGTTTGAAAAAATCCTACCGAGTGGAGAGCAATCCTCCCACTCGGGGGCTTAGCTGCAGTCCAGTACTCGCCTAAGTTTTCTCACTCGGAGACTTAGCTGCAGTCTGGTACTCGCCTAAGTATTTGAAAATCCTACCGAGTGGTGAGCAAACCTCCCACTCGGGGGCTTAGCTGCAGTCCAGTACTCGCCTAAGTTTGAAAAAATCCTACTGAGTGGAGAGCAAACCTCCCACTCGGGGGCTTAGCTGCAGTCCAGGACTCGCCTAGGTTGGAAAAAATCCTACCGAGTGGAGAGCAAACCTCCCACTCGGGGGCTTAGCTGCAGTTCAGTACTCGCCTAAGTACGAAACACATCTCAATCCTCAAGGACGACGAGGTGCAGGTCGACTGCCACCTTCTCCTGGGGAGCTTCGCCACAAATACAATGTGCGCTCCATCCCACTCTGAAGTAACGAGGTGCGGGTCGACTGCCACCTTCTCCTGGGGAGCTTCACCACAAATACAATGTGTGCTCCGTACCGCTCTGCAGTAACGAGGTGTGGGTCGACTGCCACCTTCTCCTTCGGAGCTGCACTACAAATACAAAAGTTGTCTCAAATAAAGAACGGGTTCACTTAGCAGGGGATTCATGAAGATATTCAACGATAAACCAAGTTCAGATAAATCCTAAAGGTTCCGGACCACGGATCGAAGTGCTCAGGCATTCAGCCCGAAAGAGTTTAACGGTTACAAAAACCACTCGGCATTCCGAGGCAAATTTAAGGTGAGGCATAAAAGTTTGTTCACTCCACGGGAGGAGGACTAGCAGGATCGACGAACTCGTCTAAATCGACACCGTCGGCGATCTGAGTGGCTGCAGCGATGAAAGTCTCCATAAAAGATCGGAAGTCATGCTTCTGGGTGTTGGCGACCTTGATTGCTGCCAGCTTATCTTGTCGCACCTCCTTGCAATGGACGCGAACCAAAGACAGAGCCACATCAGCGCCACACCGGGCAGAAGACTTCTTCCACTCCTGCACTCGGTCAGGGATTTTGTTAAGTTGAGTCATCAGGGACTCAAGATCATTTTGGAGCGTGGCCTCTGGCCAAAGTGCCAGGTCGATCCGTGACATAGCGACCTTCAGTCGAGCCAAGTAGTCCACGACACCGTCAATGCGGGATTCCAGTCGAAGCAGATTCATGGCAGTTTCATCTTTCACGGGAGAATTGATTGGATCCAAACCTGGTTCGATCTGCCCAGTCTCCTCCTCGAAGTTCTGGCAAAACTCTGCATTCACGATCCAAGAATAAGTCAATTTTCATACGCTGAGTCGACCCAAAAAAATCAGTCGGAACAAAATGTGCACCT